>NW_009727963.1:11267-23622 GCF_000703405.1 Apaloderma vittatum | reverse complement strand
CGAGGTGCTTGTACCTCATGCGAAGGGAGTTCCTGAGGTGGGGCTTTAGCGTGTCAGTCGGGGCCTGCCTGGCTCCCTCCTCTGGGTGAAAACAAGCCGTCCGTGCTTATTTCCAACTCGCCATCCACACTACACAGCGGTGTGTGGGGAGGGCAGGAAAGCCTCGGGGTGCCAGGATTTGCTGCAGGTGTCTGCATAAGCCCCTCTACTCTGCTCTGGTAAGACCCCAGCTGGAGTGCTGCAGGGACAGCTCATGGTGAGTTCTCTTTCACCAATACCCCCAACTCTTTTTCTTCAGGGCTGCTCTCCATCAGGGGGATGGAACCCCTCTCTTGTAAGGACAAGCTGAAAGAGTTGGGGCTATTCAGTCTGAAGAAGAGAAGGCTCCAGGGAGACCATATAGCGGCCTTCCAGCACCTGAAGGGGGCTACAGGAAGCTGTGGAGGGATTTTTTATAAGGGCATGTGGCAACAGGATGAAAGGCAATGGTTTTAAACTAGAGCAGGGTAGATTTAGACTAGGCATTAGAAAGACGTTCTTTACTATGAGGGTGGTGAAACACTGGAACAGGTGGCATGGAGAACTTGTGGAAGCCCACTCCCTAGAAGTCTGAGGCCAGGCTGGGTGGGGCTCTGGGCAACCTGATCTAGTGGGAGGTGTCCCTGCCCATGGCAGGGGGTTTGAACTAGGTGGTCTTTAAGGTCCGTTGGGACTCAAGCCATTCTATGATTCTATGATTCTGTGTTTCTATGATTCTATGATTCTGTGTTTCTATGATTATACGATTATAGATTGTATAATAAGAAGTGCACCAGTTGGCCAAGTGCTCCTGCAGTCTCTGTTTCAAGCTGAACTGGAGCAGTTTTGAGCAAAGACCTGTTTGCCAATGTCTAACGAAGTTAGACTTAGTTGGGTCTAGCCCTCTTAAACAAGTTTTTTTTCCATGTTTGATCAGGAGTATGATGGTGAACGCAATGCAGAAGGTGAGCGACATGGACATGGAAAAGCAGAGCTACCTAATGGCGATACATACGATGGGCAATATGAACACGGTTTCAGAAGTGGAAAGGTAAGATGGTGGCAGAAGACAGTGGTTGTGCTTATGTTTCAGCAGATCTCATCACTACAGTGAAAAAAGAATGAGGACTGACAAATATTTTGTCTATATCGCATATGTTTCAGGGGACCTACAGATTTAGAAATGGTGCTTTCTACATTGGAGAATACCTTCAAAACAAAAAGCATGGCCGTGGGATTTTTTTTTATCCAGATGGATCAAAATATGAAGGTAAAACACTGAGCACAATTGCGAGCTTTTCTGTATCAGAAGAGATAAATTTCTCCCTCACTCACCTCCCCCTGAATGCAAGGGGATAGTGAATTGGAGAATGTATTATTTTAAAGAAGTTGCTATTAAATGTTTTCTTTTTATTCCTTCTTTTACAACAAGCTCTGACAAGTGTGGATTTTATTTATGGGATTTATGTCAGTTATTGTGAGCAGTGTGGTACTCAGTAGAGGTTTATTCTTGTTATGCCCTCCTTTCAAGTGGGGTGTTCCAAGTCCTGAGAAATACTAAGTATCTTTTACAAATGAATGCAATCTTGACAGAAGAGAATATAGTTACTTATTTCTGAATAATGATTAGAACCACAGATGAATTCAGTATAAAGTGTTTTAGGACTCTATTAGATCTGTCCTTAAAAAGTAGTCTACTGTTCAGAGCATTTACTTAGGGATTGGGATGCTTTTGAAGTTCGAAGAAGCTGAAGCTCACATTGTTTCGCTTCTTCTAGGAAAGCACCTGGAACACTACATATCAGTTAGGCTTTAAGGGACAATATTTCCCCCCTCTCCTTTCTAAGTGAGACAAGGAAGAATATTCACATGGTGAGGGCTAGAGGCAGAGAACAAAAAGAGCAGCTCCTATCTTGCCTCACAGGTGCATATGCACTTGTGACTTTATTTTTATTTTAAACTTCTTTTAAGTTTGAGCAGAACGGTAATTAAGACACACAAACTAGCATCCTTTTGAGTATATATGCCCCCTGACTGACAGGACAGTTTTAGCAAAGGACTCAAACTAAGGTAGTCTCTCTTTTTATCTGAGTGAAAATGTGCAACTGTAATACATTACCAAATTTAAAGATAGGGGCAAGATGTTACATGGCTTCTTGTGTTCATAGTGATAATGGAAAGTGATAATGGAGACAGATGATGATGGACAAAAGGAAAGGAAGGTCAGGCAGCTGCATAAATAATGTGTGGAGAGGGACAGAGAGAAGAAAAAAGAGCAAGGGCTTAGAGTAAGGAATGGTGAAAGAAATGGTAAGGAATCACAATGATGTCATAGCTTTTTTTCCCTTTTCTAACAATTTCTATGTGATTACTTTACAAACTGATCACTATATCACACATGAAATAAACCATGTCTCACTCTGTTTTTATCATATTGTCATTAAAGGAGACTGGGTGAATGACCAGAGACATGGCTATGGAGAGTATACTTATCCAAATGGAGACACTTATACTGGAGAATGGTTTAACCACAACAGGTTTGTTTCATTCTTACAGTGATGTTTTATGTCACCCAGTGTCATTAAAATGCAAAGGTTATTTTCAAAGTGTGGCTGACTGCGGCAGATCAACTACTGCTGGATAACTTTGGCAATGTAGTACAACTTGAGTCATTTCAGCTACTTAAATAATACAGTTTTAATATCTTAAGTATAACAACAACCAAAATTCTCAATATTCAGCAATATAAACCAAAATTATTATTTTCTCCTTAGGCACGGGCAAGGTACATATGTCTATAAAGACACAGGATCTAAGTATGTTGGTAGCTGGGTAAATGGAAACCAGGAAGGAGAAGCTGAACTTATCCACCTAAACCATAGATTTAAGGGCAAGTTTTCAAATGGAAAGGTAAGTGTGCCGGAAAACTCTCTATTCATCTGAACAATTAGCATGGAATTTCCTTAATAGGATCTTTTTCCACTTAAAATAATATGCTAGGGTCCTAATACTTTATAGTATTTCTTGTACTGTAAGTTCAACGTAAGAAACTGAATGAATCTGTAGGACAGAATGCCAAGTTGCTCTCCAACTTTGATTTCAAACTATATTGTTATTGACTATTGTATGAATTTTGAAGTAAAGCATATTTTGCATGTATATTCTTGGAATGTGCTACCTTTATAGTTCTGATGAATTTTTTGTATATATGTGCAGCCCATAGGTCGTGGCAAATATGTCTTTGATATTGGATGTGAACAGCATGGTGAATACATACAGGTAAAAGAAACAATGCAAATTGTACTGAATGTCAGAGAACTAAGTCAATCTATTTTTGAGTAATCTCTAAAATGCCTTTTAAACACTCATGTTAAAGTAGTTCTAACCAGTAAAAAAGGGTGGAAATGCATGCATTCTTAAGAACTAAATGGGTTTTTATTTTGCATTTCTCTTTAGCTTCTCTACTGTGTAAACTTTGACAAGTACATGGCTTGATTTTTGCCCTACTTCCGAACAGTAGTCCTTTCTGCTTAAAGTTTAGAAGAATCAGGACCTTCCCAAAACATTTGAAGTTTCTAACCATGTTCTGCACAGAAGAATGCAGATGAATTTCTCTGTACATTTTGTTCTGAACACCAGAAAACAATGAAAAATGTTTCTCCTTATATTCCCAAACTGCTTGATGCTATCCATGCAAATGGTAATTTCCAGCAGATTTGTGTTTTGGAAATATGTCCCATTTTTGTCCTGGGCCAGTTAGGAGCTTGATATCCACAGCTCCTAATAACTGTAGGGAGAAGCTGAGATCGGGGCCTGTTTTTCCTTCTCCTTCATGCATGAATATTTTGAAATATTTCTGAGTAATATGATGTTAAATGGCTATAAGAAATATATCTTAATACTAGTGTTCTGATTTCATTTTGGCTTTAGTTACCTCTGTTTTCTGACACGTTAGCTCCCATTACAGACTCTTTGAAAATTCTCCAATGCAGCAGTTGTTTCATAAGACAAGGACAAAATAATAATAAAACCCCCCATCATTAGTTATAGAGATTTGCAAAAGATGGACACTATTTTGATTTTTTGGCTAAAAGCAAGAGATCCTCAAATTAAGTATCAGATTCATGTAATTATCCAAAGTGATGTGTATCTAGTATCCTCACTTCAGTAAGGAATTGTTGGATGTTCTGATTTTTGAGTATTAGGCCACTAGTGCGAGAGTTTAAACATGAATTTAAATAAACAAAGTTAAGCGCTTAACAAAAGTTCATTGAGCCTGGTTTGTCTCAAGTCCCTTGGACACAAAATCATTACTCTCAGGAACAATAATTTCTTCTCATGTGAGTGCTGTAGACACTGTGTAAAGCAAGAGACAGTGCTGTTACTAAAGTAATAATAAATTTTGCCCCTTTGCATTGATTGAAGTAATTTAAGAACAAGGCCCATTTAAAAAAAACCAAAACACTAACCTGTGATACGGATAATGATTCCATTACTAAGACTTCTTCATATTTGGATAAAATAAAGCATAATGTTAAAATTAAAGAAAATTATCTTCAAATTTCAAACCCCTAAGCTTTATGCAGTACCTTACTGCTTCCTAGATCCATTCTGAGGTCTTTCCTAAGCAAAGACTGAGGCAGAAAGAGCTGTTTTGCCACCCTGTTTCTGTATGAGCTAGACAATGTAGCATCTACCAGACAGAGCATTAAATCTTACGTGCTGCTCCTTTACTGTGGACAAGCACGGAAGAGTAGACAAGGGTTGATAGGTGTCTCACAGCCATTCTGTTTCACGGAAAGACAATATTTTACCTTAAGGAAAGCAGGCCAGCAAGCATTGATCATTAGTAATAGTCAACTGACTTCATCAAGGTTCAAAGGACAGTTCTCTTCCAAGACTTGTGGCACCACCTGCAAATAGTTTACAAGGCCATACCATTGTTGGTTTGAGGCCAGATAAAGAGGTTTTAGTACACAAAACCATCTTCTTAGTTACTCCTGTCATACCTCTAAGACGAGATGCTGGATTTCATGAGTTGTCTTCTAGGACAAAGGAGAGGGAGAAGAGGAGGAGGAGGAGGAGGAGGAACCCACATTACCTGTTACACCAAAATGGAAAGCCTCAGAAATTACCAAACTAACACTCTGGACTCCCCATGGAGAAAACCCGCTTCCTCCCAGAGAACCCTCCCTAGAGGCAGCAGCAGAAGCAGAAGCAGTGGAAGAAGGAGCAGCAGTAACCGAAGAGAAGAGAATACCATCAACTGAAGGTTTGTTCTGCTGGACAGCTAGAAACTTCATACTTTGACTATCCCCTGAAACCGTGTTTTTCAGGTTTAATAGCGAGTGATATGAGAGTTTTGGCTTCTTGTTATGGGTGATTTTTTTTTTTCTATAATTTACCACATATTAAATGTCAGGTAATTCCAAGTCTGTTTGTTAACTGCACAATATATATATAGGTCTGTTTTGTCTCACATAGCATAATGAAATACAACTGTCTTGGGAAGCCTGTGAATCATTTTAGTCTAGATCATGGCCTGTCATACAATAGTGGTTATAAATGGTTACAGAATATTTTTTTGTATTTCTCATGTGAGTAAAGACTTCGGACTTCAATAGGAGTTAGTAGCTGCTTCATGAAAACAATGTCTCAGTGCAAATTTGTAAAATCATGTTTCTTCGGTATTTCTAATTTCTCATATTTCAGTCACTGATGAGTCTGCAGAGGGTAGGGTTGATCAGCTTTCTCTTAATGAAGCACACAGTGAAATTTCTAGCCCAGAAAAGGATGCAAGAGAGGATGATGCCGGAAGCAGAGAAGAAGAAGAAGAAGATCAGGAGGATCAAGGTGAGCAATGGGATGTGTGTGGCCATGCTTCAGTTAGCAATCAGGGTTTGAGCTGATGTGTGTCGATCAGCTGAAGTGATGCTGCTGATGAGAGATCTGTTACCAGGCTGAAGAGACCTTGGGGATCTCTGCTTCTCAGGAGGATGGTCCTCTGTACATTTAAACTGGTTTCTGAGTTTTTAAGTGATTACATTTGCAAACATTATTTTTTTGGTTTTGTACAAGAATGAGAGAGATTTCACACCCTGGAAATTCAGGGGGTTTTTGAACACTTCACTTTTCTCTCAAGATGAAACTGTGTATTCTTACTCTCTCAACTGAATTTAAAAAACAGACAAAACAAATCTGAAGAAACAAGTCTTAGGTGTTGTTGTGCATTATGATTTGAACACTCTCTGGTTGATTTGTTTCTCCTACAAACCAAAGAGATTTGAAATTCACATGCTCAGGTTTTCTTCCAGGCAGTTCATGATCCTGTTTTAAATAAAAAATTACTAAGAAGCAACAAAAAATATGTCTATCTTTGCTCATTTTTAGCCTATAGGCCTCCACTCAATTGTGTTGTTTATATTTAATAAGTGTTAACATTTATAAGCTTATGTTTCTGATTTATGAAAACATAAAATAAATTTGCCAGTTTGTAATGAGTCCCTTTTACAATAAATCAAAGATATCCGTAGGTATCAGAAAGGCTGTTAAGCCCTGTGAAAATGCCTGAAGGCACACACTAAAGATTTAGGTCAGCTCTTGGAATTTTTGGAGCTTGTTTGCTCTCATTTTTCACCCATCGTCTCAGAAGGTTCCCTCCTGCTTCAGGGCAGACTAGCCAGATAGCTGATCTGGTGCGCAGGACAGATATCTTACAGGATTCCTGGGCTTAGAACAGATCCAGCAGAAATCTCACCAGGTTTCCTGCATAGCTCTGCTTTAGATTTGTCAAAAGTTCATTGAGCCGAGTTTGTCTCAAAGTCCCTTGGACTCAAATAGCCATTTTGACTGAACTTGATTCTAATAAATTTTCTGGCCTACTACAATGAAACAGTTCTGGTATCCCCACTGGGCGTTTTTTGTTGTTTGTTTGGGGTTCCTTCCTTTTTTTTAAGAGCAAATGGACCCAAGTATCTGTGAGAAGCAGGATAGATGCAGATACCAATGCATGAAAATATAGGAGTGTGACAGATGTTCTCAAAGTTCCTTCCAGCTCTTTATTTCTAGAATCAAAGAATTGGATGGTTTTAGACATTTTTCAGCATAGGTCTACATCCGTAATTAATTAGGCAACATATTGTCCCCCTTGTCTTTATGTTTATCAAGATTAAGTTGCGGTAAGAGGAAATGATTTGAAGACAGTGTGCATACTGTGAAGAGCAGATGTAACAAAATCTGTTTTCTTGCACGCTTGTATTCTCTGTCGCATTACTGTCATTTTTTTTCCATACAGGAATTCCATCCTTCTTGCTCCATGTTTCTTATGACATTGTCTAAATAGGAGACATTCTTTGGCTATTCCAGAGTTACATATGGGCTGACTGGCAGTCAGTATGTGTGTACCAAGTCTCTCTGACAGCTGACAAACAATGTATGACAGTTAAATTCAAGTACTGGCAATGAAAAGCAGTGGAGAAGGAGAACTGTGGTAGACAGCATAGTCTTGGAATTATGTTTTAGGATTCCTTTCCAGTATTTTATAATAAAATGCATCTCTATGTCCTGTCTTGCCTTTGCCTCTACAGGAACTACTAGTTTAGAGGATAAGGAGGATGAATCAGAGGAAGATGAATAATTGTATACGACTAAAGACAAAGAACAAAAAACCCCTGAAATTTGAGTAAATAATTTATTGTGGTAAACCAGTAATATTTCTATTCATAAAAGGCTGAGTTAAGATACTTTGAATAAATATTTATGTCACTGTTCTCTCTGGCATATATATGTCTGAAAAATATGATCTCAGAGTGTGCAGTTTCACAACAACTTTCTTTATTCCATGTAACAGCTATCCATTGTTGAATTCAGTGTAGGATTATTCTGGATTCGTGAAGTTGTATCTTCACGAGTTTGCAGAAGCAAACTCAAATCCTCTCCCACTGCTGGTAGTTTCTCTCTTCCTTGAACTCTTCTTCTGGGCACAGAGATTTGAAGCTCTTCCCATGGAGGATCAAGGTGACATCCTGTGAGTTTCCATGTCCTTTGCCACTCGGAATCCTGCAGTTACTGTGTCCCTCAGCAGTACTACCAATGGCTACGCCAATGAGCGATGAGAGGTACAGGGAACCAGATAAGCCGTGGCCACCTCTCTACAACATCCAGTGTCTGGGCATCTACCAAACAACAAACCTCCAATGACAACATGTCTGATCATCAGACAGGTTCCTTTATTCCCTACTTGAAGGGTATCTCCAACAGCTGCCACTTGCTGTGCATGCTCAGGCTGGGCACAGCTGGCTCTAAAGCTTTCCTTAGCAGCACCTGTTCCCCTCCCACAGCTGTTAGGGCTCAAACCAACCCTCTGCATTCAGGTCTGAGCAGGGAGGAGGACCATTTTTCCTGATGCCAGAAGTCATGAACTTCAGCACCTTCCCTCAGTGGAGTCCCCATCCACCGCTCCATCCAGCCCTTAGACATGCCTTCACCTCAGGCTCTGGCTCTCGCCACTGTGGAGACCCTGCTGATATCCCATTTACCTTCTTTAGTAGTGAGCAGCCTGCATGCATCCTTCTTCACATCCTAGACCACTACACACCTCTCACAGGAGAAGAACCCATCACCCTATGAGACACTCAGACACAACAAACCCGTGCCCAAACCCTGTCTAGGCTGCCAACACTGACATCTCAAGAGTACTTTCTTCATGGTGCTGGAGATCAGGCCCAGGAGCTCATCAGCATTGGTGTTATGTTGTCCTGCACTGTTTGGAGGAAAGTTTCGGCTTTTCCACAGCACCCCCACAAATTACCAAAAACTACTTGCTGTGTTCCTGTCTCCCAGCTTAATAAGCATCCCTACACAGCACGTGTAAACCAATCCAGCACCCTCTAATCAGCTGTCAGGTAACTACTGAACGCTGCTTCTTTTAAATCAAGGACCTGTCAATCAGGAATCATCTGGCAGGAGATAGCAGCTGCAGAAGCCCCCTATAAGCTGCCAGGATATATAATAGTAAGTAGTATATAAATAGTATAAAAATAGTATATAAATAGTAAGTAAATAAATAAATTGTATAAATAAGTATTGTACCAAGCACTAAGTGCTGCAGACAGAGCTTTTCTCTTCTGCAGGTGAATAAAGCTGCTCCGAAACACTTTTTTTTCCTTGATAGTATGTAAGTAATACCATAATTATTAACATATGTATCTGTTCGAATTTAATTGACACTCTCTGGGAATTTTGTCCTGGTTGGAGTGAGAGATATTGTACTGATATTACTGAAACAAAACCTGCATTTTTTTCATCTTCACCTCAGAGCAAGAAATCTGTACTCAAATTTTAGTTTACAGAGAAAGGAAAGCATTTTAACAAGTTCCTTTTCTTTACAACTCACAATTCCAGCAAAGGTATGCCGAGAATCATAGAATGGCCTAAGCTGGAAGGGACCTTAGAGATCATTTTAATCCAGGCTCCCTGTCATGGGCAGGGACGCCACCCCTCGACTAGATCAGGCAACATATGGGGACTGAACGGGAATCGAACCCGCGACCTTAGCGTTGTTAGTGCCACGCTCAACTGACTGAGCTAACCAGCCCCTCCAAGTTTGAAAGGTTTGAAAATCACAGAATCACAGAATGTTAAGAGTGGGAAAATATATTAACAGAAAGCAGCGATAAGGAAACAAGTCTTATAAATAGAGCTTATTACATCTTCCTGCAATTTTTCTCCTGTCTGAAATGTCATAGTGAGACAGTTCTCATGCAATCTTTCACCTGCTATCTTACACATCATTTTGTTTCCAATTTCTTGTCACACCAACTGTGACTTTGGTTAGCATTTTTAGAGGTGGTTATCTTTTCTTATTTTTACTGTCTTTGGCAAAGAGAAGTGTTGCATTTTCATCATTAACGTAGCTAGATCAAATCAAAGCTTTCTAATGTTGATTTTTTCTTTTTTATTTAAAAACTCTAAAAACCATTAGTTTACTAGCTTGTTTTAATATATCATGCTGTAAATTTGAGAAATATCAGCACAGCATATTTCCAAGTTCATTTCCACTGAAAAGTGATCTTCAGTTCAAGCAGAGTTCATTCTTGGATGATTTATGAAACGACCTTCTCCCCTGCAGCAGCCAGTACTGTACTGTTTATTAGTACATGAGTGACCTCCAGTGGTACATCAGCAAAAACCATATCCTGTCTGTAATACAATCAAAAAGAGCTAAGAATATTTGGAAGTCCCTAATGTCCTAAAAACTGCTCCTGGGTAGATGGCTTGTTCCTTTTGGAAACCTCTGGTGCTTTTGTCAGAGGAGACATTACATTTCACTGTATTTTCCAGAAATATTGTCAGGATAATTTGGAAAATAGTTAACAGTAGTTCCTTCATCCCTGTCTTGGAGAGGGAGGAACTGCTACAAAGACTTGTGGCACAAAGGTATGCTAAGCCTCTCTCATCCTTCTGCCTCTTCACTTTTCAAAAGGAAGAGAGATCGTTTTAGATAATATTAAAGCAGAATCACAGAATCACGGAATTGTTGAGTCTGGAAGAGACCTCTGAGACCATCAAGTCCAGCCTATGACCAACAGCATCGGAACAACTAGACCACGGCACTAAGCGCCACATCCAGCCTCTCGTTAAACACCTCCAGGGACGGTGACTCCACCACTTCCCCGGGCAGTGCATCCCAGTGCCTGAGCACCCTCTCTGTGAGGAAGGGCTTCCTGAGATCCAACCTAAACCTCCCCTGACGCAGTTTCAGGCTGTGCCCCCTCATCCTGTCACTGGTTGCCCTGGAGAAGAGCCTGACCTCCACTTGACTACAACTTCCCTTCAGGGAGTTGTAGAGAGTGATAAGGTGCCCCCTGAGTCTCCTCTTCTCCAGGCTGAACACCCCCAGCTCCCTCAGCCTCTCCTCACAGCACTTTCCCTCCAGTCCCTTCCCCAGCCTCGTTGCTCTCCTCTGGACCCGCTCCAGCCCCTCAGTGTCTTTCTTGCAGTGAGGGGCCCAGCCCTGCACACAGGGCTCGAGGGGAGGCCTCACCAGTGCTGAGCACACGGGCAGAATCACATCCCTGCTCCTGCTGGCCACACTATTCCTGATACAAGCCAGGATGCCATTGGCCTTCCAGGACACCTGGGCACACTGCTGGCTTGTGTTAAGCAGACATTTTACAGACCTCTTCCTAAATAAATTAGAATGTTGTGCTGAGTCATAGAATTGTAGAATCATAGAATCATAAAATCATAGAATCATGGAATGCTTGTGCTGGATACAAGGATATGACATTGAACTTCAGGCTTTGAATCTTTCCCTTCAGATTTTCATCCTTAGGTTATCACTCTCATGTCCAAAGAGTACTCTAAAGTTAGTACAAGCATTGTTTAAAAATACTAGACCATTTTAACTTAGGCATCTAATGTTTTAGATGCCCAGCTTTTTGCCTTTAAATCATAGAACTGTAGAATCGTAGAATCATAGCATCCTAGAATCACGGAATGCTTGTGTTTGGAAAGGATCTTTAAAGATCCACTAGTCCACCTTCTCTGCTATGGGCAGGGACATCTTTCAGTAGATCAGATTGCTCACAGCCCTATCCAACCTGAACTTGGTATATTAAGGACATAGAAGACAACATGAGTTCGAGGTTCAGAGTTGAGTGATTCTCTATCACATATAAAGCTGTGTATGAAAAGTCATGCTGAAAGTGTCTACATGGCTTAGAAAAACATCAGGAGACCCTGTCACATTTTACTTGATGAGCTACTTCCTCCCCAGAGACAGGGGCTTTTTCCACAGTCAACAAGGAAGCTGGTCACAGGAGTTCACTGGAGCTGAAGGAGGCATGTGAAGTTCTCAAGTTCTTCCTATACCAGGAAGCTATTGGAGTGTACCTATTTCCACCTGAAAATCCAAATGCTTTAACCACCTCCAGGGAGAGGTCCATTTTACATTCGCAGATTATAAGTTAAAAAAGACCTCTCTGAGGTGTTGCAGGCTTTCTCCTCTGTCATCCACTTCATGCTAAGGAAATTTATGCCATTTTTTGATCTATGTGTGCAAAATGTAGGAAATAGCTCTTCTGTCGAATTTTATGAGTCCTCACTTTCTGTAAGATTGAGGAGCTGCAGGAGGGAAATCTTGCAGTGGGACATGAGTGAACATCATTTCTCTTTTCTAGAAGGATTGCGCTGAAGGTCCCAGTAGGCTGTCTTCCCCCTCCCCTTTCAAAGGCCAATAAATTTGTTAGACAGTGTAAGGGAGTTACTTGTTTGGATTTTTTTAAACTAACTATGTACTTTTCAAATGCGTTCAGAAGTAATGTCAGAACTCAAG
>NW_009727963.1:0-11254 GCF_000703405.1 Apaloderma vittatum | reverse complement strand
AAGTTATGGAGACACTGAGCTGCTTTAATACTTCATTCAACGACTTCACGTATGTGCTTGTTGTTTTTTAACCGCAGTAGGTAACTCAGCCCCATGCAACCACTGGGTCACTCCCCTACAATAGGATGTGTGAGAGTCATAGAATTGTAAAAAGTGAGAGAACTGAAAGGTATAAAAGTGAGAAACCTTGTGGGTTGAGATAAAGGCTGTTTAACAGGTAAAGCAAAAGCTGTCCCTGCTGGAACTTCAGGATCTTTAGGGTCCCTTCCAACCCTGACAATTCTATGACTGATCCACTACCTCCCACAGGCAGGCAGGTCTTCAGCCATCCCCAGGAAAGGAGGGCTCCATCACACATATTAGTTACTTGGGAAGAAAAACACCTGTTAAAGAAAACACTGGAAGATCATGACCAGACATATACAACCTTCTGATCTCATAATAAACAGCTGCATACAGTCTTTAAAAAAAAAAATTAAAAAATCCTTTTGTTTTGCAGTATTTCTATAACAAAGCTCTTGGAAAACAGTAAAAAAACCTACTCAACTGCTTTACTCTCTACTTGATGATTTAAAATTGTGCAAAATTTATAGTAAGAATTACTGTTCTGAATCAGCAGAAGTGCACATTCACCTTGCACCAGTATCAACGATGGCACAAGGAAAAAGCTGTAGAAAAATCAGGACCGAAACATCCATAGCATTTTTTTTATCTTGCTTTTCAGAAGAACTGGACTGAAGTGTGTCTTCAAGAAATTCTGCCTAAAAGTAGTCCCAAACATTATTACAAATTTCTATGGTACTATCCCTTCCAAGTGTACGGAAGGAACATTTTTATTAGAAATCAAAGAAAAGCTGCTCCTCCTCCCCATCCCTCAATCACACCAGATCTTGTTTAGTCAAGTAAATCTAGAGTTGTATTTTCCCACAAGGTGTCACCATAGATTAACTTCACTGAAGATCTTTATCGAAAGAATATATATTTTAAGTTTTTAAGATACAAACAAAACACTCAGATTGTCTAGGTAATACTAGCATTTGTTACAGTACATAACTTTGTAACAAAATAGATCCAATTAAAGAAATTTGCAATGAAGGAAAGTAACATCTATTGAGTTCTGCAAAAAAACAAGAAACCAATAAAGAATTTCATATTTCTTTTGCTTATTACAAAGCCAGCTTCAAAGCTTCCAAGGACATTTGCTTCATTTCACCTGTGTTCAGCAATTAGTTACGAATATACCACAAAAGGAATTCTCTTTCTCTCCCACAACTAAGACCTCTGTGTGATAAAGATATAATTTCAGCTCTGTTCCTAAAAATGTGTTTGTTGGAAGTGAAAACACGCACATGGAGTCCCAGCAAAGCCCAAAGAAAGTTCTTTGTGAGTAGGAGAGCTTGTCATGTTCCCTTTGTGATTAAGACTGAGGTATGGTTTCAATGGCTTGTTGTTTCTGCTGCCCGTTCTTTCTGTTTAATTGATTTGAACAGTAAATGTAGAGAAGTATTTGTAAGTTAAAGAAAGTATTTTGCAACTAAGCATTTGTCCTCACTTCCTCAGCCCTGTCTGAATTAGAAACTGCTGTGAGAGAAATATTTAAGTCCCCAAACTTGCTTTCTCACATATTTTGAATTTTAATTCATTGCGATCACTGAAGTTAAATTCATTGGAGTGCATCTTGTAGGAAAAAAAAAGTAGCATAGTAGGATTTTGATTCAAGTGTCTTAGCAACCTACCTATTAAGCATATTTAATCTGCAGATAGTGTGGCTCATGCTCTGTGGGCCTTTTGATTATATGCCAAGATTGGATAAGCTGGTCAGTCCTTCACTTATGTTCCCCCGACTGGTAAGAGAGATCCTGCCAGACAGAGAGACACTTCCTCTCAGCTGTGTCTTCCCCTCTCCACATGTGCCCCTAGGGCAGCCTGCACACACCCATTTTCTGGTGGGAACTTCATGGGCAATAATAGCATTAGAGTGCCATAAATTGCTTTTAGTAACAATACTTCTGCAGAACAAAAGGAGTGAAAAGCAAGGACAAGTATTTCATTGCTGTGTTGCACACAGTAACAGCTGTGTAGGAGAACTGTTCGAAGAAAGGATATGATGTTGTTATTACAGGCTACTTTTCACAACAGACTCACCCTGACAAGATCTCTGTGCCGTTGGGTGGAGAGACGTCACTGGGTGCATTCTCCTGTGTATGGCCCTTTCTCAGCTAGACCTCTGACTCACAGCACTCCCTGAAGACCACAGAAGCCTTGCCACTGTCTTCGGGACTCAGTGCAAAATGGTCCCTCACCACACCTGTGGTCTCAGCTGATGGCTGGGGCAAAACGTGGAGAAGTAACCAAACCACAGTCTTCTCAGAATTGACGTGCCATACTGCTCCTCCAGTGCAAGAAGAGGCTGTGACAGCACTTGGGGATTTTGCTTTTTTCTGGGGCAGCATCTGTAGCCACCTACCTCATGTGCGCAAGCTGCAACCAGTGATGCAGGCTTATGCTTTTCCTTGCATTGCTTGCTAGCTGAAGAGCTCTTGTCTTGGCTCTGGGGCATTAGATTCACACTTTAAAATGACAATGCTGTTAGAAAAGCAGGAGGTCAAGCAACTTTACCAGAGCTGGAAAGGCAAAATGAATCTTTTCATGTGCAAAACTGATATACAAAATCTCTGCACCCACAGATAAGGGTACTTCTCAGACACCTTTCAGCCCCAAGCCCAAATGTTGGATGGGCTCTACTGCATGCCCTCATGGCTAACAGCATGCATACAGATATAGGTCAAAAAGGAGCAGGGAGATTAAGAGTGAAAATGAAAACATTTTTCGTCGTGCTAAGAGAGAAACAGAAACCTTCATTCTTTCCTCTCATCGAAGGAAACTCTTTTACTTTCCCAGGGGTAGTTATCTGAGAGGATAACTAGAAAGGAAAATTAGAAAGGGAAACAGACCTTGTTGTTCCTGTTTGTGCATAACTACATTACCTTAATTAAGCAAAGCACCAAGAGAAAAGCTACAGAGATCTTTCAGGTGATCCATCCAGTAAGAGCGTCACCATTTATACAATTTGGCATGGAACAGCACAAAGCAAAGCTTTTGTCCTGTGAGTGCCATCTCAGGAAGTGTTCAGCAGTTAGAGTCGCTCACATCACGGTTTTGTCACTAGTACAGTAACACAGGGCATCTCTCTTTGTTTCAGCAACAGTAAAGCGATCAGTTCAGTTTTCTTCAAAAAGAAATAATTTGGTCCCTTTTTCAATACGGAACGCTTGGGAATTTCTGAATGGGAAACTGTTGTGATAAGAAATGGACCCCCCTTGTAGAACAGAGAAATAGTGTCGTATTTGCTCTCGCAGAACTGACGGAGTGAACAGGAAAATCAGCAAATTTAGGTGCAGCTGGTCTCCTCTTTGGGTAGGAGATGGATTTTTTCAGTCCTAGTGCTTGTCTGAAAATATCCAGGTGCATGAGAAAAATCAATTCTTGCTGGATTTATTTTGATCTTGAAGATGCAACATTGCTTACTTTAGTGCCATTAACACTGGAAATTATAATCAAATAGTTCATTATTTATTAAATTTTGTTATTCTCAGAAAAGATTAAATGGTACTTTCTTCACCAGAAGAGTTATTTCTCACTTGCATGCAAGTTTGTAGGTTCCCTCGTCTCAGCTACTGTCGTGATTTGAACCAACCGCCTGAGCTGACAATGAAGAGCCACACAGTCACTCGCTCACTCCTCTCCTCACCCATATCTCCATAGGAATGTGGAGGGAGAAAGTTCAGCCAAAAAGCCTCAGAAACTGAGATTAAGGGCAGAGAGGATAACAATCAACCACTTAAGATGACGGATTAAAAAAACCAGAATAGACTTCGGGAGAAAACATAGATTTAATTAACCACCAACATTTTTGGAGTGGGATAGTGAAAGGAATACATGAATAAATACAACCGCATCGTAAATACCCTCCCCCCATCTTCCTGGCTACCACTCCGTCGGTGCAAGGCGGGCAGGGGTGGGGGGTGCAGTACATCTGGCCATGTCTCATCATCCATGGCAGCTCCTTCTTGAGAAAGAGGGCTCCTCACAGTCTACACTTCATGTTGTATAG
Source organism: Apaloderma vittatum (assembly GCF_000703405.1). Classification (NCBI taxonomy): domain Eukaryota; kingdom Metazoa; phylum Chordata; class Aves; order Trogoniformes; family Trogonidae; genus Apaloderma; species Apaloderma vittatum. Next base: position 7,140 of record NW_009727963.1, on the reverse strand, counting down.
TGTCCACTTCACAGAAAGCAATCGTCTTCCTCTTTGTGAGTCCAACCCAGTCAGGGTCACGGGTCACTTCATGCTTGGTCTTGCTCCCCTCTGGCATGGGGTTCTTCAAACACCACCGTATTCTGGATGTTCTTGCTGCCGTTGATCCCTTCAGCTCACAGGCAATCGTTTTCCTGCTGTCTCACTCACCACAGGGCTCTGGGAAAACGTTCTGGTTTGGCCTCTCTCTATCTCACTTTTTTCTCACTGCCCACGTTCCTTTGTCTTCCTCTCACCTCCCCCTCCTCCAACAGAAAAAAACTTCCCAACATAAAAAACAGAACGGATCAAAATGAGATGAAACCAAAAGAGCGCAAGCACAATGGGGTTGCCTCTTAAATACCTTGATCACAGAGGCACTGATTGGCCTGGCCTTGGCCAGAGGTGAGTCTGACTTCCACCTGGGGCTGGGGGAGGCTCTTGAAATTCTGCGAGAGTCACCCATCAGAGCTCTTTCCCCTGCTTCCAAAAACCCTGCCAGACTCAAACCCATGACAGACACTGAAAAAACCCCAAAATTCAGGAACCAAACTCAGAAGTGTTTTGTCTGTGCTTTTACAACTCAGAGAGAGTATTTCCCACCCTCTGTAAGTCTTCAGGATGACTCACTGGACTGTGCTGAACCATAACCTGTCCTTGGCTCATTTTTGACAACTGCAGAGCTGGCCTTCTAATCTTCCATAATACCATTTCTCCAGTTAAATGCTGCATTTGCTCCATGAGTTAACGTCTTCACTGGTGGGTTCACCATCTGCCATTTGTTGTCTTTCAGTTCTTCACAGAAACACATGCCCAGAGAAGGGATCTAGGAAAGAGGTTACAGCAGAGTTAGTAGCAGGGTCATTGCTTTACTGTGAAAGAAGGGGATTTGCTACAGAAGAGAATTGACCCTGATACTGTTCTGGTAGGAGAGACTGGAACATTTTTCCACTTCTGAAATGCACTAAAAATAGACCAAAGGTCTTCGAGGTGAAAGCTGAACTTGTGTCATCAGCCTATATCAAGCCCCTTGGATTTGATAATCAAAACATATTCGCTCCTTCTTAGGCGTTGACAGTAGTATTGTAAATAAATCTAAAGCCTGAATTCTCTGGTGGGTAATACCAAAGCAGATGGTAAAGAAAACTGAGGTGAAGAATTCTGTCACTGGACATAATACAAAGAATAAACAAAAAACCTTGGTGACAAAATTTCAAGCACAGGCCTCACTTGTGCAGCTGGCAAGAAAAACCTTTCTCCATTCTGTAGCTGAGCACTGGAGTTGTGAACTTACAGTGGCTTGAAAAAACACACATCTTCTTAAAAGAGTGGCTCACTGAATATAGCTGCACATTACACTCACAGCAGCATGGCACAGAGAAGGAAGGTTCTTTGCCTTGTTTCTAAAGGAAGGAGTATAGCTCCAGATGGAGAGGCTTCCAGTTGTGGTCCTTGTCTGTAGGTGTTACCTGGCACTGACATTCCAGGGGAGTTGGATGAAAATATTCTCCAAAGACCTAGCTGCTAGTCACGTATTGTTCACCAGGAGAAAATCCTTCTCTTGACCTTCAGTGCTTTGATAAATCTACATGAGATTTCCTTTGTAATGAGAAAGCCAGTGTCATTGGTATTGGCATGTAATTACATGCATGTCTCACCATGTGAGTAGGCTTCTTATTAAAAGTATAATAAAACCAAAATAAAGCTTTCTTCTGAAAGAAAATCTTCTTACCTTTCGTACCACCTGGGCAAAGTTGGCGCTGTCTCTGGCAGGGAGTCCAATCAGAGGTCGGGTGAAAGATGTCAAGGAAGAGCCATGGCCCACAATGAGAATGACACCTGATACACCATTAAAAGCAAAGAAAAGTAGTAAGGGAGTTGCAGCACTGTCAGGTTATACTGTGCTGGTCAGAAAAAGCCTAGTGTGTTTTAGGCATGCTGGCTAGTGAGAGAGAGCATTTGCCGGGCAAAAAAAAAAGCTTTCCAGAAAAGTATATTATGTTACGTTGGGCTACATCCCAGTGTAGAAAGACCAGACAAAGAGTATATTCTTTCAGTTTAGTACTCTACTGTCTTCTGTTTAAAGACAAAGAGTATATTCTTTCAGTTTAGTACTGTTGTGTTTTTGTTGTGTTTTTTTTCGTTTCTGTCCCATAAATTTCATATATTTTAATTTAGTGTAGCCCAGGACAAGGACTAAGAGTCTAACTTAAGCTCTGTTCAATGCCAACAACTCATGTTAAACGTGCTTCTGTTGGCGAATCTCTGTCAGTTCCTGTTATCGAAAGTGTCTGACAGAAAATACCAAGATCTGAAACCTTTACCTTTGCTGGGGCAGGCAGTGATGATATGCTTTATAACCGCAGAGCTTCTGCTTGCATATTCTTCATAACTTTCTGATGGCACCAGAGAAGAGAGTGGGAAGTTACCCCTGACAACAAAATCATAAATTTATGTTAGTCTAGATGAGTATTGGGGCTCTGTTAACACTGTTGACTGACTACACCCAAGAAAAGGCACTTGGTTAAAAGGATATAGGTTTATCTACTGATTTGGCTGACATACTGCTACCTCAGCTTGTGTGGAGCATTAACTTCCCCCAACAGTAATATTCATGGCTAAATCTCATAGCTCATAAAGCACCAGATGCAGGGGAAACCATGCTGTAATGAAAGTTGCAGTTTACACTGGAGACTATTTAAAGTGAGATTCATGCCTGAGAAAAGCTTAAGCTTTGAACAGTTCTGCTGGCAAGGACGACTACCCAGCTACGGACTGTAAGACTTGCAGAGCCACCAAGCTCTGTCAGTCCTGATCAAGTTCAAACCAAGGTGACACGCTGATGATGTGAAAGCTCTCAAGATCTGGTGCATCAGTGTTAGTGTCCTTAATAAACAAAGCAAATCAAAATCAACACTAAATAAGGCATGTATGCATTAACTGGACAAATGTATAGCAAAGACTTTCACTCCTAGAGTTAAAAAATAACGTTTCCAGGGACATTAATCACAATGCACCTCTTCTAAGTATCTGAGTACTTCCTCTACTAAGACCAGGCATACTTTATTTTATGTACTGGGGTCTTCAGGCACTTAATAAATATTTTTCAAGAAAACCACCCTAAACAGCCTGATCTTGCAACTGCTGTGAATCAGGGCAGCTCCACAGGACTGCTTGGGCTTGGGTTGATGGATGCCATGCACCCTGCACAGACACATCCCAAGGCTCCACAACTTCTTCCAGGACACCAGCTCTGTCAAGACCTGGGGAAGAGCCCATGGGGCCCTATTGTGTGGTGGCCAGCAGTTCCAAGGGCAGGAGACTGGGAACACCAAATTCCTGGTGGTTGGAGGCCCTGACAGCCTTCCCAGAGCTGCAGGACAGGCTGAATAGGCAGCAGGACCGCAGTCATTTGCTGCCTCTCAACAGGCTCCTGACTTTGATATCCACCCACTTAGAAGATGCTTGAATCAGGACTTCTTGGCAACAAAATAAAATCTCTCCAAACTCACTTTCTATTCTTCTTGTCATCCTCTTAATCTGTGTTCATCTGAGAGTGGGAAGCATTGACTGCTACGTCTAGCAAATAGTTAGCCATGTATTGTGACACAATTCGGGATTACATTTTTTTTTCTACAAAAAACCTGCTCCCCTCATCATTTTTGATTGTCTCCTTATTCATTGAATAGGCAGGAGTGAGATTTAATTAATATATTTGGTTAATATATTTCAGTTAGTTATGGTATCAGACTGTATTTTCAGTGATGAGTCCGGTATACTATGGCAGCACAAAGCGCAGAAGTAGAAAAATGGTAAAATCATGTGATAGGCTCATGAAGGATTGTTAATCGTAACTATTATTAATCCTGGCTAGGTTGAACAAGTCTACATTGGGATACACAAAACTAGTATGCCTTTTGGCAGAGCAGCAATATTTTTTTAATGTGCTATCCTGTTGGCACCTCAGTCCCTTCAGTACTGAACCTTGTTATTATCCTGCCATCCTGCAGCAAAATGGGACATCCCCAGGCTAAGGTCTCCCTGAGAGTGCTGTGTCCCTCTCTGAGTGATACAGGGTGACATGAGGACCAAGAAGTGAAAATCCAGAGAGGATCAGTGAACAGGTGTCTAGAAAGCACAGCTTGCAAGGGAGGATGGGAAGAGTTCAGCTCAGAGGAAAGGCTGAAGCAGGACATGATAACAGTCTGCAGAAGGCTGTTGTGAAGAAGAAGGGAAGGGTCTGTCCTCCATGTGAAGGATGAAGAAGAAATAAGCAGCTTACACCAGGACCAGCAGTCTCTAATAGAAGGATCTAATACGAGGAATGGCAGCAGCAGAGTTTATTCTGATTTGGGACAGGGAGAGTCTACGAACTCTCTGCTTCTGTGCAAGCATGAGAGGAGAGAGAAGCAGAGTTAATATCTCACCCTGCCTTAGCTGCCTATGGCTTAGATGTCTGACTGGCTGAACCAAGACAGGTAAGACCTTTCAGAGAGGCAGTTCATGCTGTCTGAAGTGTCTGACATAGGCTAAGACGGAAAATCACTGTCTTTGGAGTCCTCTTCTTTCCACCAATAAGAAGGCTGCTGGCTAACCATCTCAGCTGAGACACCCAGCTCTTAGATGTCTGCAAATGGTTGCAGTGAACCTCAAGGTGATTTCACTTCATTACACAACACATGGGCAGCAAATGTTTCAGCACCACTCACATCACCTCTTAGGGGCACTGGAAGTGAGAGAATTTTGGTCTGGTCCACTACTGACAAGGAATTAACCTAGCTGAAGGCTGTCATTTGCAGGGGACGATTATGGTAAAATACACGAGGATTTTGAATTCTGAATGTGACAGGAGGAAACTATCATCATATGTGCAAGTTAATAGTTCATTCACCCTGTTTTTTGCCTGGACCTGAGTGAACCATGAGGGGTCTGAGCCCTGTAGTCAAATTTCTTCAGATCTTCCCCTCTGAACTTCCCACTCTCCTGAGTTTGCCAACTTTCTTCTGAGACAAGTGATTTTGTACCAAAAAAGCTCCATTGGTGATAAAACACACCAGAAAGCACTAAGATCTAAGAAAATGAAGGATTTTTTTTCCTTCATGCAATTTCAAATGAAGACACTTGCTTGGCTGTAATAATGCGTGAAGACATGAGAAGTTTCCTTTCCCCCTTTCTTACGTGGGAAAACCCAGAGACATTCACTTTTATTAGCTGAGTAATTTCCTGGATCTGGCTGCACACTGCGAACACGGAGCAGCTTGATCTGTGAGCAAAATGGGGAGTGAGACTCAACTGGGGCTTATCATTTCCTGCCCTCCCTGCTGTGGTTTGTAAGTGCTCAGAAAAAACATCACCCCCCACCCCCCTCCAAGTTGTGAGGGCCCCAAAAAGACCTTGCTGAGCACAGTACTAATCTTTGAGCAACTCAAAACAGAACAACGCCCCTTCACGACTGAATTAGGCACAAACATCAGTTACAGTGAAATGCTGCTACCCTGCCTGCCCCCTCAAAACCAGTACATTCTCCTTGCCAAGTGTGTGCCTGTGTCTCAGTGTCAGAGCAGCAAAGCTGACTCTTGGCCCAAGACAACTGGCAGAATATCGCATTTTGGGAACAGATCACGCAGACTTGAGTTTGATCAGAATCACCCATTTTTTTTCAGTGTTTCTAGTGGTTTATGACAAAGATTAAAAGATACCTCAGGGACAAAAATGCAGCTTTATCTGCTAGATACGGAACATTTACCTGTAACTTGTGTCTACTTTGTAAGATGCCTCTGTTAGTTCTGTCATTGTCATGAAGTTAGGAATTACTTTGCTTGCTTCCCACTTGGTCCATTCAAACATTCCTGGTTCTACCCTGATTTTGACTTTTTGATCTAATTTAAGCCCTGCAAGAACAAGAAATATTCATTAAGGAGAGAAAGGTGCACTCAAAGTGTTACATTCATGCTGTAAATAGAATGTTGCCTCATCCACTGTAATGTTTTCATTAATGAAAAAGAGTTACTTATTGTTGAACAAAAGGAAATCATGTTGGTTATATGAAGCCCATATTATATTCTTGTCTGACTAATGTTAAAAGACTACGAATTCTTACATTATTATTATTTCTGGAACTCTTCCATGATGATCTGCAAAGTACAGGAAAGAATAGAAGAAAATACCTCAGTAAAGTTGCAGTTTGAATAAACTTTAAATGGGAAATATTTTTATCATTTTTATATAGCATTTTGCTCAGTGGTACTCAGTCAGGCAATAGATTGTCCTACAGTGTTAGAAATGGAATTCTCTTGTCAAAAGACAAAATTGTTTCCCTAATTATTCTCAAGAGAGGTTTCTGAGTGGCACTAATTCCCAGAAGAAATGAACTTCTATCATAATTTTGATGTAATCAAGGTAACGAAATGAGAATCTGACAGACCTGTCAGAGGGGACAGGAGAGAAAAAAAGAAGAGAGGGAGGGGGAGAAGGAAAGAGGTTCTGCAATATGAGGCAATTAAAATTTGCGAAGGTAAATGCTTTCAGGAGAAAGGTGTCTTCCACAATTCACATACATATCCTCCAGAGGACTAGAAACATCTGCTTTTTGGCTCAGAATATTTTATGGAAGAGATGGCTGTGATGATCTGATGAGGAGCTACTAATGTTGAATTCAACCTGATGTGAAACGCCTCTGTTTCGTGTAACATTAGATTCCATGTTAACTACCGAGGACTAGAGCTGATGGAATAGTTCTCACCAGACCACACACATGGCAGCAGGTTTATTACTGCCCATATTCATCATGGCTAGGCTTTGAGAACGAAGATATGGGAAGGGCTCTACCCACACTTGCTACAAGTGCGCTGATGGCTAACAAGGCCGATGCATGATAGGCAAGTCTGGCTGCAAAAGGCACAGTGCAAAGTCTCCTTAGGCGGTATTGGTGAGGCACGGCTCTTTCTGCATTGTCTTTTCTCCTCGAGACTAATTCTACGTGCGTTCTCAAAGGAGGCAGCAGCGTTATGGATGAGTTGTCTCCATGTCTCCCAGTTGGAGGCCAGAGTGGACCACTGATGGTGGTGAATACAGCCCAAACTGAGGTATTCTTTCAGAGAGTCCTTGTATCTCCTCTTTGGG
>NW_009727962.1:0-840 GCF_000703405.1 Apaloderma vittatum | reverse complement strand
ACAAATGTAATGTAGAGTGGAAGACAAACTGGGGAAAAACAGCTGGCAACCCTGACTGACATTGGTGGCAGATTAAAATTTTATATTATAGAAAAGGCCCCATATATTTCACTAGGGATCTTACGTATTGGACCTGAACAGCTTTTAAATGCTTGTAACCTTGGGAATTTCAGTCCATTTAGCACCTCAGCTTGATTCAGAAATGGAGGGCACAGAAACGCAGTAAGAATCACCATTTCATATTATCATTTAACTTGAATGGGTGGGTGATAGCACCTCGATAGTGAGAAAAAATACATACAAAAAATCCGTAGACTGATAAAATAGCCTTGAAATCACTGGCAGAAGTTTGCACCTGAATGCCAGCTTATGTGCTTGTCATGGGTTTGAGTCTGGTGGGGTCTTTTTTAAAAGCAGGGGTAGACTCGAGCAAAACTTCAAGAGCCTCCCCCCACCTGGTAGAGTGGCCCCTGCCTCTGGCCACGGCCAGGCCAATCAGCAGCTCTGCCATCAAGGTATTTAAGAGGTGACCCCATTGTTCTTTCTCTCTCTTTTGGTTTTGTCTTGTTTTGAGCTGTCCTGTCTTCAGTGCTGGGAAGTTTTTCTCTTGGAGGAGGGGAAGGTGAGAGGAGAACAAAGGAACATCACCCTGAGAAGAGAGAGGGGGTGTAGAGTCCCAGAGGAGAAGAAGAGGGAGAAGGCTGCTGGAGCAGAACCTTTCCCTGAAGCCCGTGGTGGTTGAGATGGCAGGAAGGTGATTGCCTGCCAGCTGAGGGAATCAACTGCCTTGAGAACATCCGTGATGCGTCGGTACGTGCAGAGCCCCATGTGAGAGGGAAG
>NW_009727961.1:32653-34091 GCF_000703405.1 Apaloderma vittatum | reverse complement strand
GACAATAGAGTGAATAAATGTAAACTATTGATAACATGGGCTATATTGCACTGTCAATTTTTAAGCAGCAGTTCCCATTGATTTCACTACTTAAAAATCAATGTGTTCTCTGCAGAGAAATAGTTTCAGATGAACAGCGATTATTTGTCATAATGACTTTTATCTGAGGATATTTCCCATTTCATAAATATGTGCTTAGTATTCTTGTTTAATTGTCTGTTGAGACATTCCTACTACCATGTGAAGAAATATCTGCCTTTGCAAAGTTTCCTTTGGTTTTATGCAAAGCTATAAGGAACTTCTCAGGAGAGATGCCATCTTTGTGGAAGAACTCCAGCCCGGAACATTATGGCTGTTGTTTGTTACCTGTACAATGATACCAGCTGGAGGTCACAACTACTCAATGGGGATCTGCCTTGCGGGGGTCTACTTGCACACTCTATAAAAGGCAGACGCTTGTCTAGAAGGCTTTAGAGCCTAAATAGACTGAAGAGTTAAAAGACAAAAAAGGTTGAGAGAGCTCAGCTGCCCGGTGAAAGGTCAGTGACAGAGATTGATGCAACTGGAGCTGTAAATTCAGTAAACTGTGCAGAATATAGCCAGTGTCACCACTTCATCTTGAAAGTTTTTATTTAACTTCAAAACCCTAAAGTCTGACTATTCAAGCTGTTTATGGAAAAAAAAAAAAGATTGAATTTAAGAGAGCACAATGTTTTGCTTAGTTAGTTTACTGATTTCAGGAGAATTCTGCTGTGGTTTACCAATTTAAAGGCTTCCATGCCTTAAGAGCAAAGATCTTAACCATGTTCTAAAATGTTTATCATATGAATTATTCTGCTGACTGACATGACTACTTATCTAAAATCAGAATTATATATTTGCTAAAGGCTCTTGTCACTCTATATTTGATTTGATAAAAAATTTAAAATTTAATTCAGTGTTGAAATTGTTCCTTTTGGAGGTGAATAATACAAAATTAATTTACATGCTGTTTCATTTTCTCCTCTTTTTCCAGAAAAAACAATCATCTAGAAATATGGCAACTCAATGGTGCAACTTCTGGCTTGTACATGGTATGTGTTTTGGAAGCAGAAGAGAGTTGCCTGTTTAATAAAGAATATAAGGAAGATTTAAATAATTTTTTCAAGGTAAATGTTGTACTGACACAGGTTTAAGACATATACAAACGTTTCTTTCACAAAAAATAGGGAGAAGTTCCCAGCCTAATTCTCAGTGAAATGAAGTAACTGCAGAAAATAAGTAAGTTTCATACAAGGCTATGAGAAGGTACTGTATATTTCAAAGAATGAAATAATGAAAGGTCAAATTGTAGCATCCCATCATTTGTAATGGGAAAGGAAGTCGTGTTGATAACTAGTTCATTGCCAGGTTTCAATTTTATTCTGACTTCAGGACCAACCCCCCCCCCCCCCCCACC
>NW_009727961.1:0-32641 GCF_000703405.1 Apaloderma vittatum | reverse complement strand
AAGCTATTATAATCACAAAATCAAATATACCACCACGAAAAAAATGTAATTCACATATCATTTTAAAAATCTCTTACTAAATTTAGTAGCATTCCATCTGGTCTATTTTCCACTTTTTCACTGTAGAAAAAGAAAAGAAGTTAGGAGTCTATTTGGGTCATTCTGGTATACGCAAATAATATATATCATACAAAAGCTAGAGTGACTTTTATTGTTCATGTCATCTGCAGAAATCACTTAGCATTTTCTTTGCTGTAGAAACTTGTAATAAAATGGTTATAACAGGAAAAGCAAGTCACCTAGCAGAATAACCCACAGAGAAATGAACACTTCAGCACTTATTTTTTATGGGCTAGTTAACCTCATTGGATTTATATAACTGTCAAAGCCTGACCTCCATTACTGTTGATCAGAGCTAAAATTTGCTTCCATAACGTATGATACTGATCACTTTAGAGAAATAAAAGAAAACAGAAAAGACACAGAACTTACTACTGGATATATTTTTCCCAATTTGTGAGGCTTACCGTTAACTACTACATTGGCTAAACTGAAAAGCAAGCCTGTGTTCATGTAAAGCCCTCCAACAATGATCTAGAAATTTCCAAATGTGTGACTATCAAATAAATAAGAAAGGGCAATCCTTTAATATAGCTACATATAAAATGTGACCTACTGCCAAGTGTTATGAACTGAATAAAGTTAGCTCTGCTTAAGTTAACTCTGAATTCTGCTTTTGTAATAATACTTGCATTTAGGCTAGGACTCTATTTTGCCTATTTGCCAGCAGTCATCTCTTACTGCCTGATGTCCTTTGATTCCTTTTCTGTTGACTTCTTTACAAAGTCTTAGTTGTTCCACAAACATTCTACGCGTTCAGAATGTTTGGATACTTAGCATCCTGTAAGTACTTCCATAATAGTGTAATTAAATTGAAAAAGCCTGATAATTATACATCGTCATGATGAAAAATAATTTAAAATAATGAATGAATATTAACTTATTTTCTACAGAGGATGACAACTCTGTATACTTGATTATCTTGAGCCATGAGCATGATTAACAAAATGTGTGAAAATTCATGGTGATGCTATAAGCTCTAGTTAACTTTTTGGGCCTCATCTCATGGCTTTTGCCATAGACCCTCAATAAGAAATGGGGATACTCAGCACTTCTGAAAGGCCAAGTACATAAAAGTCTCTAAATGTACTATTTAGGAAACTTGGGCTTGAAACTTACATTAATTTTATTGTAGAAGCAAAAGATAGTTTAAAAATAGTGATACTTTGTGTTGACTGAGATTCCAGAGATCAATGTAAAAATATGGAAGAAAGAAGAAATTAAAACTGGCTATTGCCTGACTAAATGATACTGATTGATTTATTACATGTAATTGGGTTAAAATGAGTATCTTTAATATGATCTCTTTTCTTACTTTGTTTTATTAAGCTTTCCAACTTATAAGTTTTACTCTTCCTGCTTCCTGGCTTTATTTAACTTTATTTATCTTTGTGTACTGCTTTTATTCCTTTAATTCCCTTATTTTTAACAGAAAAAAAACAGATGAAAGACGGTATTATTCCTGGAGACAGCAGGACAATCAGACTTCAGAATTAAATGCTAGCTTTATTTATTAGAGTGAAGCAGGATTTTACTATAAACCTTCAAGAATCATAAGCCATGACATGGGAATTACAAGATTAGCTTGAAAATCACAATTCGGGGTGAGAGGAAGATGAGAGTGAAGTTCTGTGCTTTGCCCTTTGGTTTTGTGCTTCTTCCTCGCTTGGGTATTCTCTAGATGTTTTTTAACCACAACAACGGTGGTTAGAGACATACTATTTTAAAAAATTATTCTAGTGTAATTAGAACATGTCAGCAGCTAGTCTGAAGAACAAATTAATGCCATGAGAAATTTCTTAAAAGCTATTATAGCTGCCAATCAAGTGGCAAAGAGACAGCTGTTCTGGAGTCTTTTAATATGGGTGTGAGATGTACATTTGGCTACTGTCATCATGGACCACAACTAACCAAAATGTATGAATATGCGAAGTTTATGCACACCTGCATTTTTCTTAATTTGGTGTATTAGCTCAGCTAAACATATAGTTAAAAGTGAATGGAGGCCTTTTATAAACTGCTCAAACATCCCAATGAGTGCTTTTGAGGATATATATGTGTTTAATTATATTCCTAATGTGAATATGAGCAAGATCTTTATGGCACCTTATGCTGTTGTTTCCCTGGAAGTAATCTAGGTCTTAAAGGACTGGGTTTTTTAAATCAATCCTTTAAAATATTTTAAGGCAAATAATTCAGAAGTATCTGGAGCATTTATTCAAAATTTCTTCGCTTTTAAATCAAAACACATGCTAGGGGGTGGTCAAGTCTCAAACGAAATTACTAGTAAAGGTAAATTTGTATTACAGTGATAATATAGTGATATAAGTATTGATTTGGAAGATTTACTATTCACTTTCAGTGCTAGCTAGCTGATGCCCACAGATGTCACATGATTACACTTGTTACCAAAGATCAGAGCTGGCGACTTATTAATGAAAGATTGCAAACTGCAAAAAGTCATGGTGCAGTTTAAAAAAAAAATAGAGACCTTTTCTGTATTTGTGTTTTAAAATCTCCTCTGACTTTGTAGGGTAACTGCAGATTCTCCATCATTTAATGGATGAGATAATACAAAATGAGTTTTATAAGGAATAATCCCTTTAACTTTTGAGAACTCTCTGCCCTGTCCAAATGTAGGACCTTGACAGCTAAACTCCAAGTGCATTATTTTTTCTGTTACCTTAAGCTGTGGAAAAAAAGGCCTCAGTGATAGGTACGTATTTAAGTTTCATTCTATCTTTTTTCTCCATGGAGTACAGAAGGTCTTGTACCATATAAAGCCAATTCAAACTCACCCACTAGCCTCTGTATCAAGCACCCAAATGCACAGCATTCCTTGGGCAAGGAGTATATGAGGAAAATGGATATAAAGTTCTAAAGTAAACTGTTCTGGAAATCAGTAATTTTTATAATTTGTTTATGTTACTATTGTGCATAAGACAATGCATTGTTAGATTTTCCTTTCCTGTGAAATTCATAAGTAATTTACTTAAGAAAGTAAATTAAGACCTTAGTTTACCAGATAATTTACGATGGCACCCATTATATTCTTTGCCTGGATGGCGTTCATGGCAAGTTATTCTTTCCAAGCTTTTAGTTTTCTTTGTTATTTATGATAAGTAAGCCGCTTTTAGGTCCCTAAAGTTAAATAGAACACTGAAGAAGACCTTCATGGGAAGGATGATGCAAAAATTTCCTGTGCTTTGAATAAAAAAGGTGATATTAAATACTCATTCCCTCCTGATAAGGGCATAGTGGAGGTTCATTTCTACATTCTTCTGTTTCGTTTTGTTTTAACTTCTTACACTTTAAAGCATTAAAAAGGTCTCCAGATTGTCTCTTAGATAACAACTCTACGTTTAGAAATAGGTTTCAGAAATGAGATTAGTTCTTCCAGAATGATGATGTTGAACTATTGACCTACGGAGAGAGAGATGATGATGTTGATTTTCACTCTGCCTGGTTCTCTAGCTGTAGTCATTTTTCCTTTAAAATTCAGTTGTGGCAGGTTACAAAGTAGGGGTCAAGGCAAATGAAGTGGCAGCCAACCCACTGCATTACTCTATGCCTGTGATCTGTCTTAGTCTCTTGGTCACTCAAATGCAGGTGACGGTTTCAGCGCTGAAATAGTGAGGTGAAATGTAACTTGATTTAACATTTTGAGCAGAAGGGATTGCTCTCTTCCTCTGCTGCCTGGATGTAAAGCCTTTGATGATAACAAATGATGATGGCAAAGTATATAATGAATGAAGACACTCTGTGGTAGTGCTACTTGTGAAAAAAAATGAGTTTGGAGACTGTTAAATCTGTGGATTTAAATTTAGAATAGACAAGTAATTTGTAATGAATTATTTATTGGGTTAAATTTCACCATAGCTTTTTTTTTTTTCTGTTCACCAGTTGTCCACAAACATATGGCAAAATTCTTAGATTTATTCATAATCTAGAAAATATTCATTTATTTCCTCAGTGAATAAATTCTTGCCTGCAGATTGCTCATGAGCAGTTCATAGGGAATATTCAGAAGATGCACTGTGTGTGTTAGTTTCCACGTCTGCTTTGATATACTGAGAATTAGCACTATTATTATGACTAAAAGATCACATGAGCAGATGCTGTGCTGACAGCCATATTTCAGCTAGCCCTTTATTTAGTTCTCATTGCAACATAACATAGTAGCCTAACATTACACTTCAGGATTTATTTAGAATATACCTCTCATTAAAGGAAGGATTGCTTTTATTCTGTGTTGGTTTACCACTCCTGATTACAGTGTGGCCCCAGAGTTCATTAGTGCAGGTGAGAGGACAGAGCACTGCAGTTCAGTCAGGAATGAGTGTTTGACAGCAGGATGTCATTATAACAATATCTGGTTAAAGGCTTGCATAAAAGAAGAGTACAAATTAATATTCCTGATATACATTAAGGTGCAGATACTTAGCCTCTGTAAAAGGGCAAAGAGAGAGCTCTTAATTTTTTACATAGGCCAAAGGGGTTGCTTTGTTTGTTATTTTTTATGTTAGCAATTCAGAAGCATGCACATTTTAAAGAGAATGTTTTGAAAGAAATATGTCAGTAAAATTAATAAAAATCAGTTAGAACCTTCCCTATTTGGAGAGCTGACAACGTTTGCATAATGTCAGTAATGCCCAGTCCCCAACTGTTAAGGACATGACTCATGCCTCAATGGAAATGGTCAGGTTTGAGGGGGTGAGTTAAGTACCAACAACCACTTCAAGAGGATTCTTTATAGAAGTCATTCTCATGACTCTCTTTTTCTTTCCTGCAACCTACAACAAATATGCTTCAACTTTCCCCTGTACTACCACAGAGCACTCTGCAGAACACTACCACAGTGCTTCTCTGCAAGTCTCACTCATGCAGAGGACTGTCTTTCGTGTTTTTCCTCAGCAGAGAATGAACAACATATTTGGGAATAAAACAGTAGGGGTATCCCCTCAGCTTCTCTTAAGAGAGCTGGAGAAAAGTCTTTTTTGCTGTCCCAAACGTCTTTATGCATACTCTTCTCATCCTCCATCTGGATGTTCACTTTTTGGTTACTACTTGGTCTAAACGTTTCTTATGCTGTAATAATGCAACTGTACATGGGGGATGTGATGAGCCTGTTTGTTATAAAAACTAAATCTTAAGAAGAAGAAACAAATTCTGGCAATTACTACCTTACAGTGTTGCTGAAAAATCCTTGACACATGACTAAATATCAGATGAAAAGCATATGATATAAAAATAAAAGATGATACTCTTTAAATTAAATGTTCTTTATCATTAATGTGTATATTGCTTGAGAAATAAATTGAAAATACCCAATACTTAGCTTGAATTTTGTGGAACGTGATGAAACCCTGAAGATACGTGCTGATTTTCTAGGTCATACGCTGTAGGTGCAAGTATGTAATCTCCTGGCTTTGAGCATAGAATCATAAAATCATAGAATGTGTTGGTCTGGAAGGGACCTTTAAAGGTCGTCTAGCATGCCTGGAAGCGCTGCGTGTTCAGACACATCCCTAACGTGAGTAGCACCCTCCAGGTTATTGGTATAAGTAGCCTCTGTCTATAGTGAACATACATAATGCCAAATTCAACTCAAGGCACTATATCTGAACCACTTCTACTCAAAGATATTGAAGGAAGAATTATTTTAACTTTTGCACAATGGTAGTGATTACAGTCATTATTCCTAAAGTGGGAGAACTGGGTTTAGTGCTGTTCTCAGTTCAACACGGGAAATCTCTTTTCCTGTGAGAAGGACCTAGACAGCAAGCTACAAAACTCAGGAAGAAGGAGCCTCCATTGCTTCAACTGCAGCTACATTTTTGAGCAGTCATTAACACAAGATTTATGGTAGTGGAATAAACAAACAAAGGTTAGGATTGTTTTGTAGTGATTAATATCTCTTCATCAGAAGTATGAGGTGTGAATCTGAAATCCATGAAACCAACAATGTGCTTGAATTGAAGTTTCCTGCTGTAATCACTGAGCGTAATGGAAAATCATAGCAAAGGTTCAGTGTGGTTTAAGCAAAAACGTTGAGGAAGTTGTTTCAAGCTTGGAAACCTGGGGAGACACAAGCACTCAATGCAGAAAAGAGAAATGAAGTTTCATTATGTGGGCAGTTTGGTGCTCATATTGCCTGTTTTAGGTACTTCTTGTCATACCTCTCATCCCATTGTGGAGTGCCAGTTTTTCCCTTTCATTGTACGTGGAATGTGGGAACATAAGAAATCCCTGAATTACACTCCTGGGCTCACTGCCTAACACTGAATTGCTGTAATGCTTTGTGCCAGGAAGCTAATCCCATTTGGGATCTGACCCAAATGATTTAATCTTATTACACCCAAAGGCATCATGATAGCTTTTATGGGACATTTCTAATATTTGCAAAATAAATACAGGTAATGTGTTTACTTTAGGAGAGTAAATGCTGATTAAAAAATCCTTCATGTTACTATTATATTTCAGTCCTCATTACACCTGCCAGTGCAGCAGTGAGAAAACTGTTCATCATTAGGTATACTTATTCAAATTTGTCATAAATAACTATTTCATCTCAATAAAGAACAGTGTATTTACTATGTCTTTACTTATCTGAACTCTTCTGAGATGCATGAAATTGACAATGTTTTTATCTCAGGAGTGAAACACTAAAAATTGGGGACTCAAAGATAATGGTAATGCTGTTTAGCTATGTTTCTCACTTTACAGTTGGTAACAGTTGAATTTGTAAAAGAATTATTTGATATTGTGTATTAACATCAGTTTATAGTAATTTCCTTTTACAAAAAAATGCAAGTTCTCAGAAATCTGCATTATATTTGAAATGAGAAGACAATTTAAGTCTTCAGATATTTTAAAAACAATCACTTTAAAATAGATTTACCTATAGCATTGTTGCAGATTCTGTTATTTTTTAAAGCTGGAGCATTGTCTTTATGAGGTATGATTTAATTCTTCACCAGCTGATATCTCAAAAATAGATACTTTATCACACTAAATCATGGAATATTTTAGAAATAAATTGAGATTGTGAAAACCAATGGTATTAAAGACCTCTTGTCAATGTATAGAAAGAAATATTGGTGCCTTTAATGACAAGTACAAAAGGGTCTCAGACATCATCTGAATTGAAGGTGAGATATTTCCCCTACGGCCATAAAAATGGAAGTGCAAAATTTTTGAATAACCCACCCACCATGCCAGCAGTGCTGAAGATCCTCTGTAACCTCTGTTTGACTTGTCACTTGGAAGACAAATTTGGTCATAGATCATGACTGTCAGAGTGTCTTTTCTGCAACTGTATCAGTAATTAGCTATGCCTTGTTAGTGCTCAAGGCAAGTGCATCTGTCACATTGAAATAAAGGTTTAGATTTTTCTCCATTGTAGACAACACTATAACCTTTCAGCTTTGTAGCATCAACAGAGACCTAACTATTGACAAGACTGTGTCAATGGCTTTTTAAAGTATCTATGCTATATTAGACTGTTATAAAAATGTTGACACTATAAATGTTTTAAAGATATTTTATTAAATACAGTGTTAACCAGGAATTTGTAGAGAAATAAGGGGGGGGGGGGATGAGCTGGTTTTATTTTAGGCCTTATCCTAAAGTCTATCGAATTCCTCTGACTTTCTGGGTGCCATCAGTTTCAATTGATTTTGATGTAGCTAGGATCAATCCTTTGTTACTTAATTGTATTAGAGCTGTCTGTGTCTTTGAAAACGATTACAGAGCTATCTATCAATCTAGCTGCACCAATAAAAATGACCTCGTATAATTATAACTAATAAAAGAATTAGTTTATGCACATTGATTATGGCTATCTTACCAAGAGGTTGCCATTTATTAAATAACCTCATGAACAAGATGAATTGAAACTATAATGAGGTGGATCTGTGTTAGTGTATGACATTATCAATCAAAAATACAAGGCTAGGTATTCTGCACTTAGACAGGCGCAGAACAAAAAAGAATGATGGGCTGTTCCAGAGTAAGCCGTCCCCCCTCGTTGTTGTTTGACATTTAAACTTTCTCAGTCTAACAGACTTGGCTATTTAATTTACACAAAGTTAGAAGTACCTACAGACCCACATAGGGTTGTAACATGCATGCTGTTAATTATTACAGTGCAATTTATTCTTTTGCCAAGCGAGGAGTGCTTTCATCTACTGTGCCAAAGTTAATGGCCATAGTTAGTGCATGAGACGCCAGATTTCAGATTTGGCCTAAACAAGGAATGCTCAATTAGCTAGTTTTATCCGTCTTTGGTACGTTGTGTTGCTTAAGCATCACCAGTTGTTGGAACAAGACAGTGTTTTGGTCATAGAGTAATGAGTTCATTAAACAAATTTTTGCATGTGTGAAAAATTATTTCCCAGTAGTAGATAAAATCCATTAAAACATATTGATAAATGATACTTTTCCTCATGACAGTTAAACCTGTCCATGTTCTTCAATGCAGTATTATTTTGCTATAATGTGCAATAGTCTGTTAATCTTTTTTCAACTTCTTTGGCTTTTTTTTTACTTAGCTTTTCCTCTCACATTCTATCTTAAGTTAACCAGTGTTTTAAAATTTGGATGGGATTTCCATGAATGTAGTAGAAGCCCAGCTGTACTGCCCCAGTGTAAACATTCTGCCGAGTGGATACTGAAAGTAAACCACAGTGGATCCCCAAAAGTAGATACCAAAAGTGAAACAAGTACTTGTTTTAACTTTGCAAGTATTAGCATAAAAATATACCTAGAAGTGAAGTATTTAACAGCATGTAGGCTGGGGGAAGGAGGTGCAAGGGGCCAGGGTTGGCAGCTGCGTGCGTCTCAGCCGAAATAAGAGGATGCTTAAGGGAAAAACTGCTGGATAAGGCTTAACACACTGGTTTGTGCTAAACTCTTCACTGTGTGCCTGTGAGCTCATGAAGTTGCTCTGATGGCACGGGTTGTGTATTTGCCCTCTTCCCTGTTGCAATCTTAGCCTAAAGCAGATAACTGTCCAGTAACAGACAATGTGAGCTGCCTGTGTGATGACGTGATTCTGTGAAAACTAAGGTGAGGAGGATTGAATTTTCTGAATTTTCACAACTGTGAGCTATGATCATTTTCATGGGGTATATTCATGTGTAAAACATTGTTTGGTATGCCTACCCTATGATTTAGAAATGCTGAAATTTGCTTTTCCTTGCTTATAAATTAAAAGTTGTCTACAGGCTTATTTTTTTTATGTTATTGGGCTTATCTCTTTTGTTTCCAGGACTTGATGTGTACAGAAAAGACAGCTGACATTTAATGGAACTGTCACAAAGCAGACTACAGAAATATCTAACTTTTAATTCTACTTTTTTAAGCTTCTAGTAAATAAAAAATGCAACTCAGACTGAAAGTAGCTGTTGGGGGCTGCTCCCTCAGATGAGACTAAAGAAAAAATCTTTTCAAATTTTAAAATAAATTTTAAATTAAATTATCACAGGAAAAGACAATAAGTGGAATATTTAAGATGTTGGCAATCTCTCATTTAAGATTCAAGCAACCATGATGCATGTATAACAGTTATAACAGTTATAGTAGTTACATAAATTTTATAAGCTATATGAATCTTCCTTTGCATGCTCAGTTTGGGTTTTGTTAAGCCAGTGTGCATTGCATGGACACTATTTTAGGCATGGAACCTCTAGAATGTTTTAAACAATTTTGTATAAGGACTATAATAACACATACTTTACATTTGCATTGGAAATTTCAGAATGTTCTTCCGTGACTTCAAAGGTTCTCAGGAATTTTGAATGTATGTTTCAGATATCATCTCATGGAGTTGTGTTAGGGAGCCAGTTAGCTCAGTCGGTTAGAGCGTGGTGCTGATAACACCAAGGTCGTGGGTTTGATCCCCGTTAGGTCCCCATGTGTTGCCTGATCTAGTACACAGGCGTCCCTGCCCATGACAGGGAGGTTGGATTAAATGATCTCTAAGGTCCCCTCTAGCCTAGGCCATTCTATGACTCTGTGATTCTATGTTCAAGTGATATCTTAGATTTCAGTGTAACACTCAAATTCATTGAGGGCATAGTTGAGAAGTGGAGTCAGAACTGATACATGATAATTCCTTTCTTGTTTTCTTTAAATTTATTTTTTCTTTAAGAAACCAAATGTTACTTTTCACAGAGTGGCACTTGATAAGGTTGGCACTGCAGTGTGGCTTCACACTTTATTTTCTCTTTGCTACTGTTCTGATGAAGGACTATTTTTGAATGATGAAATGGAGAAGAAAAGAAACCCCACATTTTTACCTTTTTGATGTAAAAATTATCTCACTCTGAAATATTTTTACCTTTAAGTGTTGACTTTAATTTCAATTGTGAACTGCTTCTCACTTGTGTTAGTTTTGCGAACTCTGCAATTTTGGACCCTGCTATAAATACCTAAAGTCTTTACTACTGGGGCTCCCAAATATTTAATCTTGATTGCACTGCCTTTTGCAGATATCTGTTTTCACATTTTGAAATTTCACACTTTCAAGGCAGGCAAGCACTACTTCTGAAAGCTTACTTTCTTCTTCCACAAAATTACATGTCGTTTGGTACCAAGAAAACAAAGCAGGTCATATTTTAAAAATAACATCTAAGATTCCCTATAATGTCATACATTCACTTCAAGATGAAATCTGAAGAATTTTATTCAGACTTGAATTTTTATTGAGCACATAGATTTTTATATGCCCATGCTGACTGTTAACCTGAACCAGTGTATTGCAATGGAAACACTGCAACCTCTACTGGAAAAGATGGTTGAATACATGACATTTGGTCATTTCAGTTCATGATAGTCCCAGAAGATGTTACAGCTCAAACAGTAGTTCTTTGCACAGATAGGTGCTGGTTAACCTGAAAATTTGACTTGCACAGTCTTGCTCATTAACTCACTTCTAGCTGACAAGCGTAGCAATGGAAGTATGATGAAAGCTTATGATAATGCGTAAAAAATCTTTGTTTATTTGGCATTTAGGAGGTAAATTAGAACTACTAGAGGAGACTATTGCTGACTGATTTATGTTAGCTGGTTTGCCATTTGTCAAGCTTTTGAAAGCTAAACAGTTTTCTTAAGGAGAATGATAGAAAACACTGTTATATGGGTACAATCTCTAAATCGAGAAAAGTAGCAAGAGTGAGTCTTGTACTACTATGATACTGGTGTAGTATACACTTCAGAACCCATTGGTCTAGAATACTGAGTTCAGTAATGCAAAGCTTATCTGAACAATTCAAAGGTAAGCATGCCTGTGAATCTTGTCATAAATAGGTTTTTGTTTTGGAACTGCTGGAAGGAAGAGCTGCCTTGAAATTTTTTCATATAGATACTTCCCAAAGATCTAAGGAACTGTGGATTTTACCAATTGTTTCTGCACTGGAATTCAGGTTTTCACACTGGTTGGAGTTGGAGACCAATGATTAAAAAAAATTTAAGTTTAAATTTCAGTTGATTGCAGATATTTGCCTAGGATTGGTAGCCAACATATTACAGAACTGGAATTAAATCAACTTAATTCAAGACTGTCAAGTACACAACAATATATTTAAATAAGTGAGTGTCATCCTAAAAGCTGTTGTTCATTCACAGATCTATGACTATGTCATGAATGATGTAATAAAGGAAAGCTGGCAGCATAAGACAATTTACAGGAGGCTTCAGGTGTTGCAGAGCAATTATTATGTTCTTTATCCAGAGCCTGTAAAATGATCCCTTGACAAAATGCTACAGATTTGAACATTTTGTCATCCTAGGTGTCATACATATCAAAAAACACGAGGATTTACAGTGCCCACGGATAATAAATGAAATGCAATTCCCAACCTAAAATTTTAAGACAATTACAACATTCATAAATCTCTCTCATAACTTTTTCTGCATGTCTGTAAATCAAAGAACCTGAGTCACAGTGAGGATCACAATGTAATGCTGACTTTTGAGGATGGTGTACTATCAAGCATCATAATTGTATGTAATGTCACAAAGATGTTCTTGTTGCAGATGGAAATGGTCTGAGATATGAAGGCTATCCTTGTAAAGGATCTCTTAAATTCCTGCAGGTAATGCCAGGGGAATGAATACAAATGTGAGACAACAATAACAACAACAACCTAATCACTTTTTGTAATGGGAAGAAAGAATAAAAGAGGGAGATAAGTATACCAGTACAAGATAGAAGTAGCCTAGAAATTCACTGAAGCATATCAAGATGATGAAATTAAACATCTGGAGAGTCAACCAGTAACCTGAGAGAGCTTGCTGTAGTGAACCACATCAGGCCCACCTGTCAATTAATAAAAAAGCTCAGAGGAAATGAGAAACAGAATTCATAAGTCAAAAGAAAACCAGTAAAAGTAAGGTAACCTCAGATTATGATTTATTTAAATAATGAGATGGTCTTTTATAACAGATTAACAACCACACTCCTCAAATCCCAGGAAACAGCTATCAAAATCAAGTCAATTCCTTTATCATCTTCAAAGCAGCAATCACATAAAAGATGAGGGGGATGGCAGAATGCATCAACAAACCAGGTGTATAAAAAATAGTTTATAAATGTTAAGAAGGTGTTATACCAAAGATGCTTTGAGGAGTGAAGCCTTCAGGTCACTGTGTTACTTCTCAGAACAGGCAATCTCTTACCACTGATGATTTGTTAAAGCAAGAACCTGCTGTTAATTGTTGCAAGGATTTACAACAAAATTCTTTTGAAGTGACTTTATGCACATTTTGATGCAAAAGATTAAAGATAACATAAAAAGGAGGAAGTATATCAGACACTTAATGCATTCTTTGCACTGAGATGGATAACCTAGGGTCAGTATAACTTTCATATACTTTAAGATAGGCATATTACTTTGAGACTGTGTAACATCTTCAACATGGTATTTAAAGAGCCTACATATTTTTCCCTAGATGCTTTATATAATTTTAAATATCGTCTCCTTATAGAATCCTTATAATTTCAAATTGGATATTGTCTTTATTGCCATATGAATGTTTCGTCAACTTACCTTGTCAGCTAACGTACCAAGTACAATATTTTTCATTTAAAAATTTTAATAAGTGTAGGTAGCTTTCTTCAACTATTTGTGTTTGCAATGTAGCTTCCAGCTCGTTTGCATGTGTAGAAGGGTCAATCTGCTTTTCTTTGAATACTCCTCCAGCTAATTATTGAGGATACTCTGTTGATGTCTCTCCTTATTAAACAGGTCAATAATTGGAGTGTTCTTCAGCGATATACTTTTGTTATTTAAACCAAATCTTCCAAATACGTTTTTTAAGTGGGAGTCTGTTTTGAGGTGTGACTCTCCTGTGACCTTCTGTACCCCTTGAAACAACAACACTGTACAGTAACCCAGAGGACAAAAGAATGAACGTTCTTACAGCATGTTAACTTCTTGTGCTTAACATGATCAGTGGTTAGCATGCTCAGTTGAGAAGAGGAAAAGTCAGCTTAACATAATTGTATAGCATTTAAATATGCTTTTTTCTAGGCTTAGAAAACTAGGCGTCTTTCCTGATATGCTTAGCCTAAGGTCATACACTTAACCTAAGCTCATAAAGCCCAGTCATAGCATTGCCTCAACCTTATCTCTGACAGAAAAAAAGCAAATGAATTTCTAGTTCTTTGTCATCTCTGCTCCTAGCCAGTCACCTAGAACTTATCCCCTTCAAAAGGCATGTGTGTAGTAGCCTTAGTAGCCATCCAACTATATATGAGGAGAGCATGATGTGATTTCTGTATAACAAACCAGGTTAAACGCAACAGAATACTGTGCTAAATTTAGGTGTGGACACAGGTAGAGGAGGCATCATTCCTGGAGACATTCAAGGTCAGGCTTGATGACGCTCTGAGCAACCCAATCTAGTTAAAGATGTCCCTGCTCACTGCAGGGGAGTTGGAGTAGATGACCTTTAAAGGTCCCTTCCAGCCCAACACATTCTATGATTCTAACAACTAACTGTTTATAGGAGTGAATCATGGAAACATGAGCTAAACATAAGCTTTCTGCATGATGAAAGCACAGTATTCACTACTAAATTGTGTGCTTATCTCCCAGTCCTGAGTATTGATGTATTTAATCTACTTAGTATATTTGATTTTCTGTTATTGCTGCTACTACAAGTATATTTCTCACATTTGCAGAGTCTCTTTCTTCCCCATGATCTCATGTATCAGATACTGAGGTCCGTCTGAGGAGTATTAATGATTATCCATCTATGGCAACAAAAATACCTTGTCCATGATTGAAGATTGGAGTGATCAGTTTTGCAAAGATATGCTGAGAGGTGCACAACAGCTAAAAAAAGCAGACTTTATAATTAGGGCCCTTATTTTAAAGGATATGTTTAATTGCTGAAAGGAATCGACACATTTACATTGACGTCCCATGTATATACTTATACTGTCTTCAATGCATCCAAATACATTTTTGAAGACTTCTAAATTAATATTGCCTTGCCAGATGGAGCATATGCTTGTATGGATCTAGAAGAGTTGTCGCTGTCAGGGAGAAATCCTGGTTCCCTCATCAAATGGTGGAAAAGGTCTTACATTCGTCTACTTTTTACACCAACTTTTGCTGGACATATCTACTTCAAACAATTTTTGAATACACATGAACAGTTCATGAACAGATTTCCTTTGATTTTGTTAAATTAAACACTATTGCACTCTTTTTCATGAGGTCATTCTTGTTTCAAGTTTCAGGATCTAAAATTCTGAAAAATCCTGAAAAATCCTAAAATCCTGCTATATGAAAATAGTTTTGGACACTTCTGATTCAAGAAAGCTTTGAAAGTAGATTGTTTTCTAGTGCTAGAATAAAGTACATATAAGGCAAATAGAAAGTGCACAGAAAATTGATGGAATTCAATTTGCTTCTGATTATTTTGTGTTATTATTTTATTATACTCTAATGTTATACAAGAAATTTCAGTAATCCAATTGTGTCTCAGGTTTAGCCCCCTTAATGGGTTACTTTACAAGGATGAGCTCATATAATTTGCTGTCAACCTATGTTCACTCTTCTTATGCATCTACTTTCAGTATTACGTGTATTCGATATTGTAATGGCTCATTGCTTTTGCTCTCTCGAGAGTACTTCAATGGATTTCTATTTCCTACTGAATAAATGTGCTGTAGATTTCATGTGGGAGTCCTAGAAAGAAACTCTACATTTGGAGAGGTCCAGAGGCATGCCAAACAGTGCTCAACACATTTCTGGCTAATTTCAGCATGAAGTGGGGGAAAAGTAAAGTTTCCATGACAATAAAATGGATTCAACAGCTTTGAGAGTGGGCTACCTGCTCTGACAAACCAAATTCAGTGAATCTAACTGAACGGCACTTAGGTACTACTGCTTGACTCCGTGTTTTACAATTTATATCTGATTTGATGTTTTGATCCAATACCAGTTCCATATGTTTCCAAATACTCTTTCTGCAGATAGCCATGCTAGCTGCCACAGTTAAAGGTATGGAAAAAATTCTCCCACTACCTTCTCGTCCTTACTTCCACACACCTGTGATGTATATTTTTATGCTTGTTTTGGTATATTTTTATGCTTGTTTTGACTGCAAGAAAGGAACCCAATAAGAATATTTTGCACCCTTGAAGTACCTGGAATAACTGGAAGGTGTTGTTCCACAGTCTAATAGCTCACATTTCTTCTTCAAAATATATTGCAAAAACGTATTACATACATGACAGAGTTCACCAGTTTCTTTGCTAGCTTTTCCATCAGCCATATTTCCTTGCAGTAAGAAATTTTCTTCCTCAGGAAAATGTTATAGATTTTAAGTGAAGGAAAAGCACAGTGAAGCTGTAATTTGGCTTTCATAAGATTTCAAGGAACTTGATTTGCTATTGTTTTGGTATCTTTACATCTGTCACATAAATGACGTTTTTCTTCCACAACATAGACAGACTTTCTTTTCTTCCTTTTTTTTCAGCCAGTAATGTACCACCTAGTACTGCATTCTCTTTCCAGGAATAATAATATAATCATAGAATGGCATAGGCTGGAAGGGACCTTAGAGATCATCTAGTCCAACCTCCCTGTTTTGGGCAGGGACGCCACCTCTCGACTAGACCTGGCAACACATGAAAAGAAGAATTTTTTAGATAAAATTGTCTTTAAATAACCATGGTTTCTTTAAATTTGGGAATTCAGATTGAACTGCTTTTTAGATTATTTTTTTCAATCCTATCTTTCATGTACAATTGGAACCAGAAGTACTAATTTACTAAGCAGAGGTTATGCTGTGGATAACTCAAAATCATTTTGAGGAATTCAAACTTTCTTTGTCCACTTTAAATTTCACTTGAGGAGTGAAAATCATCTTTCTTAGATGATGAAAATATTCAAAAATTTTGGTTAATCACTGCACACAAATGGCAAATTTTGTATAGTGAGTCATCACAGCAGCACTTGCAATCATTAGTTGCAAGCAATCTCAACATATACTGACATATATATTCATAGCAACAGTTTCTTGAATATTATTCCTCAAGGAAGAGATATGTGAATTTTACAAAAGAACCTGAGTTTTGACTGTGGGGTCAAAAACCATCACATTACAAGTAACTGATAAATAGGGTTTTGCTTTACATATTTGTGGATAATTCGCAGATGGAAGAAATAGCTGACTCTTTTGACTCAGTCTGAAGTGTTCAGTCTAGCAGTAATATAAATAGGACAAAATTTATTGGTGTGAAGTACAAGATCACTTATGGAGTAATGCATTTTTTTCTCTGTAAGCTGAGAGCCACTGGAAATGACAGATGAGGAGAAAGTCCTAGCTATATTATGTGGTCACGGAGTGACTCTGCGTTATGATTGTCATGGGTTGTAGTCTGGAAAGCTTTTCTGATAGTGGGGGGAGGACTGTGGGGGTTGGCTTCTTGCAAAACTTTGAGAGTCTCCCCCAGGCCCAGAAAAAAGTTGGACTTGCCTCTGGCCAAGGCCAGGGCAATCGGCGCCTCTGTGGTCAATGTATTTCAGAGGGGAAACCTCTTGGGCCATCCTCTTTGTCTATGTGTCCTGTCTTTTGTATTGGGGAAATTTTCTGTTTGGAGGAGGGGAGGGTGAGAGAAGAGCAAAAGAACGTGGTCAGTGAGGAAGTGAAGGGGGAAAGGCATTGGAGCAGATCATTCCCCCAGAGTCCCGTGGTAAGCAAGACAGCGGGGTGGTAATTGCCTGCAAACTGAGTAGATTGAAAATGGTGAGAACGTCCAGGATGCAGCGATACATGAATGGCTCCATGCCAGGGGAGAGAGAAACCATGCAGGAGCAGAGGACACACCTGAAGTGATCCACGTCTCTGAGGTCAGTCCCATGCTGGTGGGATGGACTCACGTGGCAGCAGGAGAAGAGTGCGAGTAGTCCTCATTCCTGAGAAGGAAGGACTGCCATGGACAATGAGTGGCCAGGTGGACTGCACATCCCACTCCCTGCCCCCCTTGCACTGGTAGGGGTGGAGGAGGTAGCTGAGAAGATAGGAGGGGTAGGAGAGAGAGTATTTAAGATTGGGTTGTATCTATTTTTGTATTTCTCTCGCTGTCCTACTCTGATCTAGTTGATAGCTGATGGTGGAAAATTAAATTTATGTTTACTCCCCAAGTCTATTAATTTTTTTTGCCTGTGACCAGAAGTGGTGAACAAAACCTCCCTGCCCTGATCTCAATCCTTGAGCTTTTTTAGTTGAATATTCTCCCTCCACACTCTCCATGGCAGGAGGAGTGAGCAAATGGCTGCATGGTTGTTTGTTGCCAGTCTGGGCAGCAAGCTCCAAAGACAACAGTGATAAAGGAGAGAGCAAGGAAATTTCAAATGAAGCTCCAGTAGGTGAGATATTATTGTACAAAACCCTGCTGGAACCTCCTCTAAAATTGAAATAAAAACTGAGAAGTGATAGTAAAGGAGTGTATGGTTAACACAGGCAACTGGAAACTTTCTACTTCTTTGATGAAATTAAAGCTGAGAAAATATCTAGTTCTATAATAATTATACACATGAGAGTAATGAGCTGGCAAAATCAAGAATTCTTCCAGAAGAATGATAAAGACAGTTTTGGTTGCTGACCTGGAAGACAGCTTCTTTTCTGAGATGAAAACTTCTTTGAAGTAAAGATTCTCTTTTCTTGCACTCCAGCAACAACTGTTTGGAGTGTTATATTGGTAGGTGAAATGGGAAGACAAATGCAAAACACGATCTTGCTGTTATTTGTGAAATTGTGAGTTATGTTTCAGCAGATTTGTCTGTTTGCTAGCTCAAAATTATTTTCATTCTCAACAGTGCTGCTCATCAATTCCAGTATCATTGTTTGTTGCCATTGTTTGTATCCAGTATACCTGATGAGATGGCAACCTTTGTTTATTTTTAATCCATGAAGTTTTTTCAATTCAGTACTACTTTCAAAATTTCCACATTGACAGAAAGAGATTTCTAAAGGCAATGCAAAATCATGTAAACTGGATTATAAAGTTCTGCTGTAGTGAAGAAAAGCAACACAAGACCTTTGACTATATTATGCCATGGGTTTATTTGTTTAAGGCAAAAGAAATGGTCTTAAATTGTTTGAACAAGGTCCAATGCAGAGTATCTTTGTGTCAACTGGTATAAATTGCACTAATGGCAGAACAGTTTATCAAATAAAGATTTTTCTTCCAGTGCAAAGTATTTTATTATAGTCTGGAGCTACTTTTTCTCCTGTCCACTTGCTTCCACTGATTTTCTGTAGCCAGCTTTTGTTAAAAGAATGTCCATGCACACTGTATAGAAAAAACTAAAGTGATTTGCATCTGCTACATGGCCTTGGACTCAAGACTTCAGTTGAACTTTATGCACTTTTCCTGTGAAAAAATCTTTTTTTCTAGCAGAACTATTGTTAGGTCTAATGTGGTTATCTCAAACCAGAACAATCTCTAATAAAAAAGACAGTTAACTTTTTTTCATTATTTCAAAGTCATGCTTGTGCACAAAGTTCTTAGGCACATTTGTGCCGTTAGAAGATTTTCCACTTATGTATTGTTATGAATGTGCTTGGATTTTCTCAAAATCAAGGATCTAGGCAATTTTCTCAGGTAACAGCATAGCATGCATCTAATTTAAAACAAAATATTGGGTTGTAGTTCGTACCTTCATCCTGCAATAGCTTTGGTGCAGACTCAGTCAAAGAACTACTGAAATTAACAGGAGTCTTTCTCCTCAGTTTGATATGGTTTAGATTAAACTGCTGATGTCTAGAAGTACCTATTATCCTGCAGTGTTCCCTATTAGCTGAAAAAATCAACCAAAAATAACGCTGCCATATCAGAAATATGCTAGCCAATATTTGGATACATCTGTTGCTCATGATTGACCAGATCTGTTTCTATCAAAATGAAGAAAATTTAAAGAGAAAATTAATATGAAGCAAAATATTTGTAAACAAATTATCAGATAAGGCATGCTGGAATTGCCTAGTTTTTGAAGAAGTCTTTATACGTGGCTATAGTCTAATGAGAAGATATTTTGCATCTTGAAGGTACAAGAAAATGATTACAGAGTTGGAGGTCTTCCTTTTGAGAATTTGCTTTTGCTGTCTGTAATACTGGCATACTAACCTTATGATGATTCTGTCAGCAATATCCTACCTATATTTTTACTGTGAACATATGAATATTTTATGTTCTTCCTTTTTTCCTTATCTTGTATGACCCTCCCAGGATCCAGGAGTCTTTCTGAGGTGAGCAAGAAGCAAATGTTCAAAAATGGGTGAAGACAAGAAAGAGGTTAATTACCTCAATTACTGCTTGTATGAAACACTGCATGCACAGCTGCACGGTTTTAATTTTAGTATAAGAGCAGGCTGCCAGCAAATTCCACTTCTGTTTTGAAGCATGATATTAGGGCTTGAAATCCCTCTCTCAGGTGGCTCAGGTACCTGAAAGCCTATGCGATAGTGCTAAGAGAATTATTTACCTGATTCATAGAATCACAGAATCATAGAATGGCCTAGGCTGGAAGGGACCTTAGAGATCATTTAATCCAACCTCCCTGTCATGGACAGGGATGCCTCTCAATTCAATAATATTCAAGCCCCAAATTTGTTCTAGAATGTCTTAAACCTTGCCTGAACGTGCTTTTTAGGCCAGACATGTGACAAGTATGTTATTTGACAAGAACAACACAACACAGATGTAAAATCAGTTGCATACCTAACATAGATCCAACACTTAATAAGAAAACCATGTTGGTTAAAATAGTTACTGTGTAAACTGGACATAAAATCATTATTTCCTGCTATTCTACTGTCCAGCAGACACCACTTGAAAGTTGTGCCAGAATTGTAGTAGAAGTTATTCTTGTGAAAAGCTACAAAGGCAAAGGAATGTGAATTTAATTAGGAGTGAGTATTAACCGTGTAACAGTAAAGACTCTTTTCTACCTCACAGTTGTTCTTTACCACCTAGAAGAGATTTGATCTTTAACAAGTCTGCAATATGTAACTGCTGAGGGAGGCAGGACAGCTATCTCAGGTAGCGCAGCATAGTCTGCGTCTTGATCTTCACATTCCCTGTGTATTTCTCAAATAGAAATGTCTGTTAGTGAATAAAAAGACTCCCATTTTGAAGTAAAGAACCCCGGGCAGCCTTGAACCCCAACCTTTCAGTTAACTGAAATAAATTAGGAATTAATTTAAATTTAAAAAATACCTTTACTTTTTAAAAAAAACACAAAAACCCATCCCAAAACAAAAACCCAGAAACTATTATTATGGATATGTCCAGAAAAATGAGTTTTCAGAGAAGAATGAAAACACTATTGCTAGTCAAATGTCAAAATGTAAAAAATGTTGACAGTCAAAATGTCAAAGCTCTCTGATATTCTAAACTTTAAATAGTTTAATGTTCCCAGAAACTAAAAATCAATTACCAAAATCTTGCTTGCACGTGGATAAATCCAATTGTAAGCAAAAGAGAAGGAACCCTGTAATTCTCAATCCAACAAATGATGGTGATGGTCCAGCAACAAATGCAGTTTCTGAGACAATTCTATACCTTTTAGAATATGTCACTTAACTAATGAATATTCCAACCATTTCCTGCATAGTTGTATTAGCAGAATGCGAAGAAGTCTCAGACTAAATAAACAGATACAAATTTGGGTTTCCAAAATTATATAGCTTCATGACTTCATTTGTCTCAATTTTTTTTTTATACTCTATCATTCCTTTGAATGAAAGAGATTACCTGCATTTGGTTTTAAGACCCAACCGTGACACAAGATGAAAGTCCAGAAGACTGTGGATCAAAGCAAATCAAGAGTTTAAAACATTGGGCATTCTGACTTTAGCCCAGAGAGAGTCTCAACAGTTATCATATTGGTTAAACAAACTGGTGTATGGTCTCTTTAATTTGTAGACAGCACTTTGTTGGATTCTTTTGGGCAGTCTTCTCCCACTGACGGAAAAATTGATTTTAGACATCAATTTATTTTTTTCATCATAGTTTTCTCAGTTCACCGGATATTAACTCTTTCCTAATTTAACTCTTGCTCAATATATTTTTTTTAAAAAGTAAATAAAAATCAGGAAGATTGTTCTTGATAATCTTTTTCATTTGTCCATTACTTGAACACATGTAATAACAATGATAGTTTTTTTCATATTCTCAAGGACAACACAATCAATTATAAAAAGAATTCCTTAGTCTTTTTTTTTCTTTTTTTTTTTTTTAAACAGCTGAAATTCTTACTTAAATCAACTTTCAGTATCTACTAGAAATTACAGAAGCCTACACCAGGGCAGGCAACACTGCTTGACTTGTTTTTCTGTCTAAGAAGGTGACAGAGAATCCCTGCATATTTTTCACGAAAAGATGCTCTTACTACAAGAAGGTTCCCAAAACTAAAGTTGGCAAAAGTTGAGATGAGGCCTCTTGTATCCCACAAGCTGCAGAGAGAAGGAAACAAAGGAAAAAGGACATTTCTATGGTGGATCCTACTGTAAACCAGAGCTATCTGACACAGATAAGCATTAACCTAGAATTTATATATCTCAAAACTGCAGAGCTGCAGATGTCCTCTCTCAAAAGTCTGCTTCTGTCCAGTATCTGGTTGGAATTTCATGTGAAGATGAGTACTTTTAGAGACATAATCATTGAACCTTTTTATACATTTCTTCTTGTAACAACTACCTTGGGTATTCACATATCCGTGGAGAATGAATCTCAGTCAATTTAACCAGAAGACAATTTCTAAATCCAACCACTGGATTTTACTGTTTCTGCAAAGACTTTCTAAATGCAGGTTTCAAAGTGCCATACTTCCAATAAGTCTGTTTCAAACTTGCCAGTGAAATTGGACAAAACACACAGAATCCTTATGCTAAGAAGCTGACCAGCAGTTTGTTTTAGGACCAAAGGCAGAAAACAAAAGTCTGCATTAACCTGCTCATTCATAAATCCAATAACTGGGCAGCTGTAACTTGATACGCTTAGAACTAGCTCTATTTTATAGAAACCTGAAACACCATATAGTAGAACTATAGCAACATATTGCCTTCCTTTTGTTCTTTGCAGACTGATTTATGGTAGGAACATTTTACTTCTTCTAGAGATCAGAGCACATCCTCTCTGAGGGTCTGCTATGTAAATAAAAACCAACAAAACCCACAAAAAATCAGGGGTGGGAGAAAAAGCAATCAGGTAGCTTGGCACCCTGCCAGAGTTCTCATTGACTCCCCACATGTGCAGGCTCCCTGGCTTCCCTCCAGGTCTGGAAGATCCTATCTTTAAAAGATGAGATGTTGAAGGCCTATTGACCAGAGACATTTTCCAAGGCACACTTTTTACCTCCAAACAGGTCAGAATTAAATTTAATGTGCTATCTTTTAAGTTTTCTATATGAATTTATCTGTGAGGCATTTCCTAGAGAATAGCAAAAAAAAAAAAAAAGAGAGTTAACCCACAGGGATGGAATTAATTGCAAGAAACATTCAGGCAGAAACTTAATCCAAGTAGATAATCTGTATAAATTCTTCAGTGAGGAAAAAACTGTAAATGTATGTTCCACATCCAATACTCTGCTCTTGAGATCTTAAAATACTTAAAGGTAATCAATAGAAAAAACCTTGGGAACAATCCTTTGGAAGAACTGCACGACTTTCTACTGCATAAATTTTGCTTTTTTTTTCTCATGTTGGATAAAGTGAATTAAGAATGACATTGAAGATGCTCTAGATGTGATTAGGGTGCACCTTCACTCAGACATCGTTTATACAACTTCCATTATGTACGCTAATTCAGAGAAACTAATTCACAATTCCTTATTTTCAGACTGTCTTGCAGATTCAGTTTTTATTGCTGTACAGTACTGTCTGTGAATCCATATATAGAAAATATCGTGTAGGAACAATTTGAGTGCCCAAAGACTCAGTCTCTGGTGAATAAAAAACATGTCCTAAATCTGGTAGTTTATAACACTTTGCAGATAAAGCAGAGTGAACTTAAACTTTGGTAGTTTAATAATTAAGCTACAAAAAAAGTAATAAAAACATACTAGAAGTTTGGTGGTGCACTTAAAAGATGTGGTACTTGCTCTTATTTTAGAGGACATTCTGGAGTAGAGTTTCTATCTAGGTATTAGCACTCCATTGAGTACTAATAGACTGTCAGCACTGAATGCAGGTATTTGTTTTTAAGCATAAATGTATCTCGATAAGCACAGAAACAGAGACAAGAGAAATTAAATTATTAATTCATATTTAGTTTATTTTTTTAGGTTGTAAATTAAAAATGTTGTAAAATTGCAGAAAAAATGTGCATTTCAAAACAATATTGTATCCTTTCCTTTTGAAAATGTTGAGAAACAGTGATGGAAAAAATATGTTCAGATCAATCAGTCTCATACATAAAAATACTTCCAGTGTAGTTATATAGATTTTATAAAGAATGTTTCCTGGCTGAAGGAAATTATTTTAGTCAGGTATTTTTCATTAGTATGGGAGATAATGTGTGATTTTATAAAAAATAAGTTGTACTGAATTACAAAACTCTGTAATTTTTTGGTTCTGTGAAAATTCCTGAGGAACATTTGAAAAACTGTCTTAAAAGGTATAATCTTTTAGCTTTTGTAGCTTTAACCATCATACGAAATTACATACATTTCTTTTCTTTGTTCTCTATCTGTTTATTTAAAAAATTTGTTTTCACCAGGCAGTATTTATAACATTCCAATAAATAAGGCCAAACTGGAGAAAGTTTTCAAGTAATTTTTTATTATATTAGAAACTTTGTGTCTTTTTTATATACTTCAATTTTGGTATGGATAATACATCAGCTATTAGCAGCGTGCTTCAGTATATGTTTAATTTCTGTTAAAATTATGTGATCCTCTGCTTTTCTTTGTAAAAACATCAAGGAATCCCGTGATTCCTCAGAGTATTAACCTGTTCTTATAATACCTCTATCTAAAGTTAAATATTTCTTTCAGCGTTTTCTGTAGCAAGGAGACTGCATTTAGGCAGAATTCTAACTGAAACCTTATCTACTATCATCTTGCTTCAGCTGTAAGTGGCGGCATGAGGGACCAAACTAGATCACTAACAGACAAAGCAGAGCAAAGCTAACCAAAGTAAACCAAGATAAAATATAAAATATACTTTAAAATGTTTCCTTTAAATTGTTGTTTTCTTTCATGAAATTTTGATTTTCTATACTTAATAGATGTTTAGAGGGCAACTCAGCAACCATAAAACAAAAAGTGATTTCCCTGTATTTCTCTGATTTTGAAATGATCGTTCAATTCGTATATGGCATTTTCAGTTTGCTACAGTGATTTCCTAAGGCAAACAGTTTGCTGGCATTTTCAATCAGGACCATACCTTAAGGAACTGTTGCATTTAAATTTTGAAAGATTTTTTCACTGACATGGAAATTTCTGGCGATCAAAACGAAATGAGATTAGAAGGGATATTTCAGGCAAGAACCCGTAAGATTTTATTTTTAAATTACCTTTTTTTTTGTCTAGACAGCTGGCAAGATTCCTGTTGTTTTCTATTGATCAGCATACCAGCTTTTGCTGGTTTAGTTCTACACTTGGTTTTTGAGGCCAAGATGCATAAAGTTGTATTGAAGTCAAAGGAATTGAATAAGGTAACCAAATGTATTTCCATATTAAAGGGATAGATAATGACAGAAGGAGTAATGGTACTCTGAAGGCGGTGTCAGGATAGACTAGCAGTTGGTATTTGCTCTAGTGAGATGATATAGTAATAATTATCTCTAGTAAGATGATGTAAGATAAAAACAGTAATATAAATGATACTACACTATTTGTTAGTTTAAAGGAAGAGAACAAAATGAAAATTTTGATGCTGAAGCCATATACTTGATTTTTACAGAAAAGAAGACATTCACTTGAAAACAAGAGATATTACCTCCTTGAAAAAACTACTGAACAAGGTAATTGGTTTTCCAGCTAATGATTCTAAATCAAGATGAAATGCTTTTCTGCAAGAGGTGCTTTTGGTAAACACAAGCTATACCTCAGCCAAAGACAAGCTGTTGGTCTCAAAAGAGATTTAACAAGATGAAAGGGAAGAACCTGTGGTATAATGGCGCAATATAATGGTTCCCAGACATTAAATGCCATAAATTTAGTAAATCACAAAAATGTATCTTTGGTTGTTTTCTGTGATACATTTAGTGTGGATATTTCTGTTGCAGTTCCTGGTTTTATGCTTTCTAAATATAATACCTGTTTTCTTATAAGTAAATTGACACAGTAGACCAGTGAAGTTGAGGGCATGCTCTGTAATACTCATTTTAAACAAATATTTTATTTCAGTTCAGAAGCCTTGTGAAAGCAAATGTTAGACTGCTAGATGGATGTGTGCTTTATATTTAACCTATTTTGCTATTTGCATTTAGTTATACTACTTAAACTTATTTTAAGAAGAAAGAACAAGAAGAAAAATTTTCTAGTGAAACATTTAACTGAGTTCAAGCTCTGAGGAGTAGCACAAAATTTCACCATTCTCGCTTTAACAATTTTCCTGTCTAATTACTATTTCATCAGGATTTTTTACATGTTAGTGTTATGACATGTACTCTGTGGATGAAGCAGTTCTATAATATCATCAGTGATCATACATATTTGAAAATTACAGTTTATCTAGATTTTTATTCCTGTTTTTTAATCTTCACCTGGTTTTCTTTCTTTCTGTATAGATATATTTTCTCTTATATGGATCAATCGAATTTTTGTGTACTGGGTGATTTGGTTACTACATTGTCGATCAACATCTGTACAGGATTTAAAGTATCATTAAAATACATGTTATCAACTGTTGCTTTTGCTGTTACCTAAATTGTCCTACTACATCTGTGCATATGACTGTATGTGCATATGACAGCCTATAATATTTGTTTCATAAATGAATATCTTAGTTTATGTGTTAGATACTACTATGCTTGAGTAAAGGACTTAAACAGAAAAGATTTTGCAGAAAGACAATGAAGGAAAGAAATGTAGAGGTAAGGCTTCTTCTAAAAAAGTGTGAAAACTATGAACTGAAGAATGCTCCTGACAAACTTTTAACTGATAAAGATTAAAGGTGATTTAAAAAACTTTAAGGAGGAAAAAGGGAGTCAGTAATCTTAAACTCTTCTGCTGAGATTAAGCCTCTGAAAGAGAGGCTGGATGGGACTGTTGAGATACTAATGTTGATGAAATGGTTAGGAGAGCCCTGTGGCTCATAGATTTATTCTAAGAGATTTCATCTCATAGATTGAGGGAAAGAAGATGTTTAAATTTGTCTCCAGATGAGTTGACTGGGGAGAGCCTAAGCCTCTTTGGCCAAGTCTTTCAAGATTCAGGAGGTATTTCAGACTGATAGAGAGTGTCTCATCGTGTTCTGTGCTGGGGGAATCTACCACATGTGAAACTGATTCAATTTCATGGTATCACAAGCCACGCTTATCTCGGTATACTCTGCCTAGATTTTTGCTTTTTCTCATAACCATATTTCTGTCTGCAGAGCAAAGCTCCTGCATTTTAACGTGGAACTTTCGCCCTTCATGTGTCTGTTTTCATAGCATGCCCACTGGGGTGAGAGTATCCAAGGCGTGAGAAGTGTCTGCCCTATTGTCTAGTTTGAATGCAGATTACTGTCTAGAAGTGACTTGCCATTTTTATTTTGCCCACGTTTTCTCTTGGCTTTCTTTCCCCCAAATCATAACAAATGCTGATGTCTTTGGTCCTTTGCTCATACTCTAGCCACCATCAATCAATCATAGCAGCAAAAAAATAGTCAGTAAATACAGTTAAACCATGTCAACAGGCTACTGCTTAATCAAGCAAACCAGACTGAGAACAATCTCTCGACTCTCTCTTCCCCGCTGTGGCAATGTCACTGTTTCATTGCCCATCAATAGAATGTTTTCCCAAAGAGTAACAGTGCCAGTTCTGGTAACTAACCCATGAAAACACATTCATACTAAATAACTCTGTTAAAGTGCTTTTACTGATTTTTTTTTTCTTTCTGATTAATTGGTGAGTAAAACACAGGAACCCTGTTAATAGATGCAAAAATAATGTTGGAGTACAGTATTTATTCAACAGACCCAAAAAGGTGAGTTACTTAGCCATAGAACATCAAGGGAAATTTCAAGAAAGATGGTGATGTGAAAGATCCTTTTGCAGAGGTCTTGCATCTTCTGAAAGACTACAAATATGCCGTTTTGGAGTCAAGCTGTATGCACCCTGTTTTTTAGCATTCTGTCTCCATAAGCCTGATGGTAGTGGACATGACTGTCTCTGAGTGGGAGACTGTATATTTGCTTAGGGAAATGTGGAAAACTTTCCCCTCAATCTTCCCAAGGTGCTGCTCCAAAGCTTAGCTCAACAGAAGCTAAAAAAAATTATCTAAAGGGAAATCTGAAGTTCTCTGCATAAACTGGTGATAGTGGTGACTGCAGAAAGTGTGAAAAACAGATTAGTAAAGATTTTAGAGGAGTTAAAGTACATGAATCTAAAAGATCTCTTAAAAATAACCAATTGATGCCAATTCTTGTTGCATCAATCTGCACCCTACATGTTTCTGTAGTGCTCACATTATGTAAAAGAGCACACCATGGGTGTAGTCAAGTAGTCAATATATTTTGGAGAGGGCAAGGCTGAAATTGAACAGGAGAAATAAATAATTGGGGGTTATTTTCATCAGTTAACCCAGTTCAGTATTTCTCTCCACAGACAACGCTGAAACTATCTACTTCAGAAATTTAATCAGTGTAATGCTGAATCACAGCAATAAAAAATTGTGTCAGGAGAAGAAAGCAAATAGACAAATGAAAAACAATCACTTCTAGCAGAGAAGAACAGAAGAAAAGCAAAAAAAAAAACCCCACAGGAAATCTCACTTTATATTTTCTCCAAGTTTGTAAGCATTTGAAACTACATGCAAGTCATAATATCTACCAATAAGTAGCCAATAATGAAATGGAATGTTATACAGAAATTGGCAATATTTCAGTTTTCACTGTAACTGTGCTTGGATTTAACTGAGTGCAACTGAATGCTTAAATCTCACCACAAATGCCAGTGAGGAAGATTAGAAGAAGAAACACTGAAATACCATCAAGAATGTGAACATTTGTAAAGTTTCAGTGGGAAAATGAGAGCCAAAAATTAAAGTAGATAGAAGGATGAAGGTAAGCACATTGAAGAAATGCAGGTGCAATAAAAGACAATGTTTTTGAATTAGAGAGTGACAGCTTTTGTATTTCCTGCTTTTGGTGAAATTGGGAATAGTAGAATTAGCAGAAATGCTACTGTACCTTTTCTAATTATAAGACTAAAGATACTAAAGTCACTGCAGAAAGACTTTTTGTCCTCATTGTTAGTTGAAACAAAACAATCTGCACCTATTTACTTACAAACCAATTACAGATTCCAGAGAATTTGTCCTCAAGTTACCAAAGCTGAAGAAGGTTACTGACTTCTGGGAACCCAGAACTGTACTCAGCACTCCAGATGTGTCTCATCAGGACTGAGTAGAGGGGAAGGATCACATCCCTTGACCTGCTAGTGAAGCTTTTTGTAATACAGCCCAGAATATGGCTGGCTTTCTTTGTGATGTGGGCACATTGCTAGCACATTGTCAGTTTTTTGACAACCAGGATCATTAGGTTCCTCTCTGCCAAACTGCCTTCCAGTCAGTTGGCCCCAAATGTGTATCAGTGCATGATGTTACTGCTCCCTAGGCACAGAACTTTGCATTTACCCCTGTTGAACTTCATGATGTTCCTGTCAGCCAATGTCACCTGGTGTATCAGCCACTCCTCCTAGTTTTGTATTGTCTGCAAACTTGCTGAGTGCACTCTGCTCCATTGTCCAGATCGTCAAAGACGATGTTAAATGTTATTTGTGCCAATATCAACCCCTGAAGTACACCACTTGTGGCTGACCTCCAGATGGACTCCGTACTGCTGATGATAATCCTTGGAGTCCAGTCTGAACCTTGTGAATTGGCAGGAAGATTTTCTGGGACTCGTCCATAACATTAATACATGGGGGTTGTGAAAAATGACTCAGCCCTGACTTATCCAAAGTGAAACAGGAAACAAAGGACCAAAACCTTAATGGAACTCAAAACCAAGTATCAAAAATTTTGCCATGAGTCTCATTTCAACCACTCTCTGTTCTTGAGAGATGTTAATTTTTCTTAGTAAATCATTTGTGAGCTAGATATCACAAAATTAGCAAAATCAGTAGAGTACACCCATGAAAAGATAAAGGAAAAGCCCATCACACCAACAAAGATAAACATTCTAGATAATCTGATATCCTCAGGCATACCTCTGCCACCCCCTTCATCCCATCATTACAGCATAAAAACTGTAAGATTTTGGGTAGAATTTGGAGAAGTTTTTCCAACAACACAGCTGGCCTGTAGGAGATCCTTCCCACCTTGTTCAAGACGTCAGATGAGGATATTTTCCTCTGGGACTGGGAACCCTTACCTGACAAAGTATAAGTGATTAAGAGTCACAGGTGAAGTATTTGGCATACTTTAAGATTGTGATTAAGGTATTAATATTCAGCACTCTCGCAGTTTGTTCTAGTACATTTGTGGCAATCACTTAGTTTTTAAGAGTGTATCCCGCATATTGCTTTTTAAATTGTGACAGTGTGTTCTTCCACTGTATGGATAAAACGTGCAGGAGTGATGTATTGGACTTGTGAGTGAAGATCAAATAAATTCCTATTTTGAACCTTGCAGTGAAGTCTCTTTCTCCATCACACTCCAGCATTGGTGTCTCACACTCTGGCAAAAGGTGTCTGTCCCATGCCTTTATTTGCAAGGAAAAACCTCCCCAAAGTGGCACCACAGGGCTTTGCCTAAACCTCGCTAGAGAGCCCATGACAGCAAACCCTGCTGAAAAACACCAGCGCTGGCTCGCCCTCCCCTGTAAAAAGGAAAGAGAACTTGAAGGACAGATGGACAATGAGACTTCAAATAGAAGAGCCAGGTGTCAATTCTACAGGAAAATGAATTCTTAATCATGAAAAGCAGCGTGGGAGAAATCATGACGGTATCTGTGGGAGACAGAAATAAGGAGCAGAGACTCTGATTTCCAGATGGTAAGGCGTTAACATATTCTGCTGGCTTTTTATGTCGTAATCATAGAATCATAGAATCATAGAATGGCCTAGGCTGGAAGGGTCCTTAGAGATCATCTAGTCCAACCTCCATGTCATGGGCAGGGACGCCACCTCTCGACTAGACCAGGCATGTCTAGTCCGAGCATGTGGATTAAAACTGTTCCTAATTCTACTTTCTACAGTTTATTTCATAAGAATCCAATCTCCTTGTAAGTACTTCTCAATATTATGTCTGGGATATCATCTAAGGGTGTCTCAGTAGTAACAGTGCTGCTATTTCTTTCTAAAAACATAACTTTTCCTGCAGAGCATGAACAAAATGAAGTATCTGAAAAATCATAGATATTTTCCAAATCAACTGAATTTCTTAGATTTTGAAACTTAGGGTAAGTATTGCCTTTACCTTGATGCTGTGAAAAGGCCGAAATCAGAACTTAATAGCCTTGATGTCTATTAAGCAGGCATTCTTTATCGGAGCGCCGCTGGGCACACCTGGGATAGCTCCTCCTAGTGTGTGCCTCGAGAAAGGCTAAACGTATGGCTTTTATACAGTTTAGATATACATATTCATGCAATTTCCGAGAACTCATTAACATGTTGCCGCCCACTCCCACATGCATAATACAGTCTTTCGGTGGTCAGAGTCTCTGATGGTCGTTTTACTTCATCATGGTAGTCTTCATTGGGCTGTCCTGTTGATGGACTCCATTCAGTTAACTCCTTGTCTTTGTTAAGAGACTCCAAGGCTGGCCTAGGCTGGTTCTGCGTATCTTAATGGCCCTTGGGAGTCCTGGAGTATTCCATCTTTGAAGATAAGAGCATCCTGCCCTTGGGGATAAGCTCTGCTTGTGGAATACCTGTCTCACACCTCCATTGTCCCACTAATTCTGTTTGGTAAGAGCATCCTGTGTCTTTTACATACCAGCTAAAATAGTTCTGGTTATAACTATGGCTCCAGCTAAAACCATAGCTTCAACCTTTTTGCTGTTTTGGCGTGTGTGGAGTTTGAGTTTTTATTTTTGGTGTGGTTTTGGTTTTCTTAATATACTGTACATACCTATTTAGTACAGATGTTCTGTTTCTCCTAGTGGTGAGGATCCAAGAAATTTTCTTTAATTCTGCTCACAAGACTGACAAGACTGTGCATATATGGGAACATATGTTTTTATGTATATATTTTATACCACAGAAAAATGGCTAGTTTTCTTAATGAACACATTACATTCTCAAAGAATAATTACCTATTTGTCACCATCTTCTTCCATTGTCAATCACTTTAAAGTGTTCCCTATAGGCCCATTGAACATGGATTCTCTGTGAAATGAAGCATTGCAGTCAGGCAGTTTGAAAAAAAATATTACCACCCTAGCAGATGGAACATCAGTAATTTAGTTCTAATCAGCTCAAATGGTTTTACAGAGTTTCTGCCTTTAATGTTCTATGCCTTCATTGTGTGTGATGTACATCTGACTTGAGCGTAGCTTCAAAGGCTGGCAGCTACCAGTAGCCGACTGATACTATCTCTCCATCATTAGATCCGCTTTGTAAAGCAGTCCCAAGATGTGGTGACCAGGAAGAGGCAGATTTTGCAGCACACCTGTAAAATGAGTTTCCTTATGCTGCACTGAACTGTGATTAAGTAGATAAAGGGCAGTTTGCACTGCAGACCACCAAGCAACTGTGCTGTTATCCTGTCAACTTGCAGGTCTGGGAAGACAGATGAAGACAAATAGTATATTGCTGAGCCACCTTTGCCTAGGCAGAGGTGAATAAAATGTCAGCATTAGGGTCTTCTTTGCACTACACCAGCTGCTATTTTTTCATCA
>NW_009727960.1:43889-62170 GCF_000703405.1 Apaloderma vittatum | reverse complement strand
CCCGCCTTGTGTCCCCCTCGCCTCCTTCCGCAGCCTCCTGCCGCAGCCTTTCCCCTCGCTTCGCAAGAACGAGGTTTGGCATGTGAGGGTTTCCCGGTGCTCCCCTCAGAAACGCGAGAGCAGCTCCACCCCAGCAGCACCCGCACCTGTCAAGGCATCGGTGATATAAGATTTGATTCTCTGTGGGCCTTTATAGACTATGTGACAGCTGAGGAAATTGCTATGTTCATTCTTCTCTCTGAAGTTTAAACGGCACGTGGGTGAGCAGGAGGAGGATGCTGACCTTTGGATCGGGTACTCTGCCTTTCATCTGGGTGACTACAAGAGAGCGCTGGAGGTAAGGTGGCGAAATCCCGCTCCTCAAGATTGGAAATCAGGATGCGGTGAGAAAGGGATCACAACAGGAAGATGTTCTGTAATAGGGAACGGTTCCACAAGACAGTTAAGCTACAAATGTACAGTAATAAGGCAGATGCTGTGGAAAGCATTTTGGATTGAAAAAACAAGGTATATGCCTATGAAAGTAGACCTTCTTTAATGTTATCTATTGTCTGATTTCGTACTAGGCTCAGTAGCCTAATTTGCCCTTTAAAATGTCATTGTTGGTGTCCTAAATTTTCCGTTCCCTTTTTGCAGCTGTTTTTTTTTTCAAAGTTTTGTTTTCCAGATTTAATTATGTATTTGTCTTCATTTCGTAGTTTAGCTGTAATATACATGCTTTTTTAATTCTTGTTTCAGAGGTTGATGCCCCTGTCTCTTCAATATACTTTATTGTTCTTCTCTATGTTTTCTTGTATTAGGTAATTCTATGAAATGAGACATTCTCCTCAAGCTTTAAGTCACTACAATATATGTTAGTTATTCAAATACACATACATTTTTGATGTTGGCACCATCCAGGGCTGTTGTATTTCTTTCAGTGTAAGACTTCATATGCAATTCTTTCTCTTGTGTCCACGTGTGTCTCCAGTTAAACTCAATTTGTTGCCCAGTGTCCCTGGGATCTCTTATCTTTTTAGTTGTGCTAGTGTATTTCTCTGTATAAGTCCTTACAAATTTTTGTTGTCTGCCTTGCTCTGTACCTCCAAGGGCTGCAGTGTGCACACCAGCACAGGGACTGTTGTTGGAGTGATGTGGTGATACTCAGAAGGCTGTGTATAACTAATGAAGATTTGAAAACAAGTCAGTCTGCCTGAGTATTGCTTGTCTCATTGCTGTATTCTTACTGATGTGAATTGCTGGGTCCATCCAATGCTGTATTGCATCCTTTAAGGTTTATTGCTTTTTGGTCAAGGACAGCTCAGGGAGATCTCTATCACGATTCACTGTGAGCACAACTGTGAAGTATAGTTGGTTTTACAGTCTGCTACTTCTTCCAGGGAAAGTAAGGTAAAAAACAGGTTATAAAGTATTTGCAAAGGGAAATAGCCATATAGATTATAGAACACTGGTGATCTTTTTCCTCTTGGATAAAATTAGGCGCTTAACTATAGTAATGCATGGTCACAAGCACAAGAGTCATATGTGAGATAGAAATCAAATTTCTAAAGCTAACAAATAAGTTCACAACAATACACTTTCCCCTTAAGAAATTGAGGAAGAAGTATCCTTTGGAGATGTTAGAAATGCTCAGTGAATCAGATTAACAGTATCATAGAATTATAGAATCATAGAATTGTCAGAGTTTGAAGGGACCTTAAAGATCATCTAGTTCCAACCCTGCTGCCATGGGCAGGGACATCCCCCACTAGATCAGGCTGCCCAGAGCCCCATCCAGCCTGGCCGTAAAAACTTCCAGGGATGGGGATACCACCACCTCTCTGGTCAACCTGTGCCAGTGTCTCACCACCCTCCTGGTGAAGAACTTCTTCCTGACGTCCAATCTGAACCGATCCATCTCTATCTGGATCTGTGTATACACAGTATGGAATGTAGAATAGTAATATAGAACATACTGGTAACTTAATATTCATATTTAGAGTTGTGGAATTTAAAGATTGTGAATGTAATAGTTGCTGCAGTTAATTTATACCTTGATGTTAGATGTTAATAGGAAGTGAAAGTTTAAAAAAAAAAAGAAAGTTTATATACAAACGAAAAATAGCATGTAGTTTCTTTGAAATAAATTCTGATACTTGGAACTCCCTGTAGGTGCTTTTATAGCCAGAGTAAATTTTAAATGTTTCCTTCAATGAGAGTAACAGCATATTTTTATTTTTTTTTAAGATTAGATTTTGTCTGTCATGTTTGATTCGCCACTAGGTGATGCTGTTGATTCAGGCGTTTAGAAACAGTCAGTCCTCTTTCTCCTGTTTTTCTGTCCAAGTAGGGACAATAAAAGGTTTGTATGCATGGTTCGTGGTTGGTTTGTTTGTGTATGTGTGGTTTAAGTGAGAGATCA
This sequence comes from Apaloderma vittatum, assembly GCF_000703405.1. NCBI lineage: Eukaryota > Metazoa > Chordata > Aves > Trogoniformes > Trogonidae > Apaloderma > Apaloderma vittatum. The sequence goes on along the minus strand of NW_009727960.1, from coordinate 59,769 downwards.
CAGGGTCCATCTTTTCAGATTTAAGACTGATTTTTGGCACTATGATGAGTTCTGATAACTTTGTCATTTTGTGGTGGCATGTGGGAAGTGAATCTGTGTACCTCAACCTGGTTTCTTTTGGGACAGAACACTGTAATTGTAATTTCCAAGCCTGTAGTAATCAAAGGGAAGAGTAGTGAATGTGGAGGCTGAATTGCCTTTCAGTTATCACCTTCAAGGTTGAAGTGTCATCTGTATCTTCTCAACAGAGAAGATACAGATGCATTGTTGCTGTATTCTCAAGGATAAATTCATTGATTCTTTATACTCTGTTGATGTTGGAGCACTCTTTTGAGACTGCCAAGAGCACTGTAAATAAAATACTGCAGGCAGAAGATTCTGCACAATTCTCTAGAGTGATATTACATAAAATCTGAATGATTCACACTCCTGCAAGCCTGCAAGTGACAGTACATAGTCCCTGTCACTGTATTTCAAGTTCATGGTTTCTCTCCCGTATACCTGATAAGTGTCTTTAGCAATTATCCTGCTCAATAATCCTTATATTTATAATGATACTTTCATAGTGAGCCAAGTATGCTAGTTGCATGGCAAATTTCAGAGAGGCCTGGGAGTTGGGATGAGGTGGCCATCATGCGCTACTGGGCGAAGCAGGGGAAAAATGAAAGTCACACAGACCTCCAGCTCCAAGAATTTCTTCAGAGAGACTGACAGCAAAATATCTGGCCCGTTCACGTGAGGTAATTCACATCCTCTTAGCATAGGCACACTAACAGTCAGGTATTCTCCAGGTAGAGCACTAACTGCAGCTTCACTAGAGTAACGCTTTCACCTTCTTAGTAGGTAAATTTCTTTCTCAAAAGACATGCCACCAACACTGGTTTGGTGGAATCATCCCTATTGCTCTATACCAGTTTACAAATGGTACTGCCCTGGACTTGACTGTTCCAGCAGTCATGGTGACAGTCCCTCCCTGGGGACTTCCAGCTTCCTTCACTGACAAGTGGATTTTTACTAACACTGAGTGTCTAGTGTCTTCCTGGCATCAGATGGCAACCAGAACTCCCCTAATGGATGGCAGCATCTAATTAGTTTTCTGAAGCCTTCCACAACTACCATCCCTAATGGGGGAAATATCCACCTGTCTTTCTGCCGTGACTTGTTCATAGCACTAATCTCAAACCTTTCCTGAAAAGTTTCACCAGAATCAGACCAGAATCAGAGCATTACCCTGATGAATCTGTTTCTAAGCTGCCTGATGTTATGAATTGAAGCAGCTGGGGCCTATGAACAGGAGGACTAAAAGACGTATTTGAGGTATTGGCAAAGGGAGGAATTGGCAAAGGCAGGTGCACCACCGGTTTAGATTCAAGAACAGGTTTCACATTTGCACTCTGCACCCTCTGGCTGGGTTTAGGCACGCAGGATGGTACAGCTGCCAGACAGGGTAATGCCATTTTGGCCCACCAGCTGCACATGAGAGCAAAGAATGATCCCTGGGACAGAGCCTTCAGTGCATCGATTCTTTCAAAATCTGATAAACTCCAGGCAACAATTCCAACTGTCTGCTGCCTCCCTCCTGCAGAGAACGAGGACCCATTCCACCTCTACTCTGGCCAGGACCTTCTGCCTCCCCTGACTTTGCTCAGGATAATTTCAGTCGAATAGTAAATCATTAAAGGAATGGGGCTGTACTAGAGTAATGGTTCATCCATGAGCAGTATCTGGTCTCTCTTGAGTGCTTCTGCTGGAAGTGTAAGCGTACAGGTTCCTGACAGCTGAAGCTAGAAAATGAAAGATGGCTTTTTGGCTCGGGAAAGTTTTCTAGGCTTCTCTATCATGACTGTAGCCAGGTTATGATGGGTATCTCCACACCTCATTTGAGCACTTGTGGGGCAGTCCTGTAGGTTACCCTGTTTATTGGCTCTTCAGAATCCGTGTTTATGGGCTTAGAAGATCCAGAAAAGTAATAAGGGCACTAAGTAGAATCCTGCTGACCTCAGCATTGTCAGTAGGTGTCCATAGTTGTAGGCAATCAACCTGGCAGCCTGCTTTTAAGGAAAAGTGTGTGTGTCTTGGGATAAGGGAGAGAGGTGTAAGAGAGTGTTATGCAGTTGTTATGCTCCTAACTGGCAAAAATATGCCACAGGTTGGCTGCTGGGAAAGCTCTTGGAATATTTAGTCTGTTTGGTTTTGTTGTGATTTCGTTTGTTTGGGGTTTTTTTGAGAAGAGAGGGAAAAGCTCTTGTGAAGTAGTCTTTAAGAGACTAGTGCTGAGTGCCTTTTAGTGAGGAAAGGGGCAACAGCACATAGTCTGGGCTCATGGCAGGGAACTACAGGGTAAGGAGCACTAATAGTCCCCATTTTTATTTACTGTATTTCAGTAGATTCACATTGGTACTGCTAGAGCGCTCTTTATTTATTGCTTGCTTTGAATGGCCAAGCCAGAACATGACTTGTGTTTATGTACTTTGTCTTTTCTGATTAATCTGCCTGAAGCCATAGCCAAAAGAGACCTTTGGGGGCATTTAATCTGAACAGATTTTGAAAGATTCCAGATGGTCCACATAAACAGCAGCAGCCTGTCTCTCAGGGCTCCATGACTGGCCTACATCAAGATAAAACTAGCCTCACTAGGAAAGTGTGGCCTTTATGTAAGTGTTCTCTCTCTTTTTTTTCTTTTAAACTTTTCTTTGTTTGTTTGTTTGTTTGTTTATTAATTTTAGGTCTTCTTGAAGGACAGATAGTCCTTGAAAGACTAGCAAGATTAAGCTGGCTTTTAAGGACATGCCTCACCAATATCTTCTGCGTTATGTTTGCAAACTATAAACTTCACTGTTGTCAGCATGTGTCTGTTCTTGGGGTTCACTGTCCTTTGGGCATAGCTGATTTCGTCTCGTGGTACATATATACATCTGTGCCTTTCCCCGGGGGTAAGAATACATTCACCCATAGTGGCACGATCAGGTAAACTCTCCTCAGGCAGAAGGAAATTCCAGTTTGTATGTTTGGAGGAGGAGTTTGGAGTCAGACAGTGGTTGCGTGGCTGGGAGGGATGAGAGGGTTATGGTGGTTGGAAGGGTATGGATGGCACTCTTTCAGCAGGTCTTGTGAGAACCTTGCGTGACGCTTCCTGCTTTGCCTTACGCTGCCTGTTGGACGTGGCTGGATGGAGAGCAGGAGCAGCAGCAGAAGGCACTTTCACTGGGAGGGACCTTCCTAGTAACTTAAAGGAAAACTGAGAGGAAACAAAGGCACTGAGAGGTCTCCCTGCCTCTAGTTTTAGTGCCTTTTGTTATGCAGAGCAGCGATGAGCTTCAGGAATGTCACTGTTTCATAGCTGCAACGTTTTTCTTCATTAAAAAAGCAGGTTGAAAGGTTGATTGTTAAGTGTCTTACTGTTTCACAAATAACAAGAAATTAAACAGTTTATATGACAGTATTAAGGGATATGTAATGAATATGGATGTGTAAGAAGTGTCAGAGTACGGTATCTAGTGGTTTTGTATAGCTGTTGACTGCAAGTCTTAAAATGGGAAATGGTAAAGTTAGGCACAGTTTAGTAATATTTGCTACAATTATATCTTTATCTGTTATGAAATCTTGAATTTGCCCAATGCCTGACTTGTAGTCTTGTATTCTAATGCAGTCGTCTCCAAACAGATTTGATCAGTAAAAGATTTTTGAGCACGCTTCCCCAATATACATGCATCTATCTATAGATTATATATATGTACTACTCTACTGGTATGTTATGTAATTATGAAACATACACAAAATAGAAATTTTAAAAATATGAGATTAAATAAACACTTTTAAAATTTTTGTTTTAGTTATTAGTAGTACAAAACAAAATTTATTTCTGCACCTGACGGTATTGTATTGCACACCTGCTGGGGTGCACACACCCCACTTTGGAGACCACTGTTTTAATCTATACTAGAGGTTTATAAAAGCATCTTTAACACTTGGTCCAGTAAATATTCACAAATTTCCCTGGTGTTTGTGGCTGCCAGGCTTTGACTGGCAGAGAAGTTAGAATGATATTTAATACAAGTCTATGCTATTACACATTTTTAAAAAATCAACCCTCTCTTCTGTTGCAGGAATATGAGGCCTTAACCAAACAACCATCTTGCAGTCCAGATGTTTGGGTGAACCTTGCCTGCACATACTTCTTTCTGGGGATGTACACACAAGCTGAACAAGCAGCCTTGAAAGGTGAGATGTATGTCTCTGATGGAAAGGACTACTTGTTGACTTGAGCACTTAAAGTGACTTCCAGATAAAGTATCCAATGTGCTTTTTTCATAGAAATAAAGAATAGTTTTGAGCAAAGGTTTTTTCATTTTGGTTTTTGGGAGGGGGTATCTATTTATTGCTTTATTTATTTATTTGACATGAGAGTTATAATGCAGTTTGTTTCCTAAAAATACCTTGACCAGGTGGAGCAGCTGGAACTGAAAGAGAAATAATTTCTCGCAGTAATTGATAAATATAAAACCCAGCATATGCTGACCAGCAACAGAAAGTTACTTTTCTTTTGAGTGATTCCATGTTTCTGAGCCAGTGCGGATGAAGCTAATTAGGCTAGTGAAATTATCAGAAAAAATTAACATCTGAGAGAGTTCAGCATTTTCCCTGATGTGGACAAGAACTTTGTTTAGGTAGTTTGAGGAACTTAATAGGTGGTGTTGTTGCCTTCTAAGTCAGATATTAGGTATCTGATTCTTCAGAGTGTGAAGTTCACTGCGTTCAAATTGTTACAGTTCTACTTTAATCTGAACATCCATGGGATTGTTTGCAGAAGAGAAATGAAAATCAGATTCCAAGGCAATTTTTGCTGCCTAAAAGTGTTCCTGCAGTTTACTTTTATTACCCATCACTTTCTATTCATCTTAGTGATTTATATTGTTTCCTATAACCATAGTATCTCAGTGCTTTCTAAATAGAATTAATAGTAGTGATGTTCTCAGTAAACTTCTGACTCTTGCCTTTTTAGGTTAAAACTCTTATTGAAGTATGGTTTTCTCTCTTACTTTCTTTAGTCTTCTAGTCAAGGACTGAAAATAGGGTTGGGAGAAAATACTTGATACTGTGGAGGAGTGCCTTTCCAAAACTATGGTTCTGTATATTTTAGAAATAATTAGAAGCTCGTATCCCTTTAAAATTCTCTGAAAGATCATGCTGAGCTTGAATCCCACAACTGAAAATGTTTTTTTTCCAAATGCAAAAAGCTTCATGCAGATCTTTGTGATCTATATTGTTCAGGAGGCGTGTAAATTCCTAATATTCACAGGTAATAATTTAATGTACCACAGACTTGAGCTTTGGAGATTACAGTCTAGGACTTGAACTGGAATCTAAAAATAATTGGACAACAGCGCCTGAGGTGTCGCTTTGACCTAAGGAAGCAAGCAGCTGCATCCTGTACCATTTGGAGTCGTTTTCATCAGCCTCACATCATGTGAATTACAGTAATCTGTTCTAGGAATGACGGATACATGACTGGGAACGCACTTTTATTAACTGTGAGCTGGAAGCGAGGGCTGATTATTTCTTTTGTGCCCCTTCAGATTAGTTCCTAGCAGCAGGGTGAGTGGCAGGGTGGGGAGGTGCAGTTAGTGGTGCTTGGGTACTGGAGGAAAGGGCAGAAATATTAAGAAAGGAGTGCAAGATGTAGGGGGTGTACTGAGGGAGGGAACAGAGAATAACTGAGTGCTCTGGCTAGTCATATCAATTCCTGATTTTATGTATTTAAGAAGGACAACATGCCAGTTTTTATAGTGAGGTGCTAAACCTTTCTTGTGAGTACTGCGGTACTGATGATTTCTGGCTACTTAAGCTCGATGGGGAGTCAGTCACAGCTGAACATTTGTAACATTTGTCCTTTCTTCACTGAAGGCTTCCAAACATAGTCTGTTCCCCTTTTCACTCCCATCACTTCAGTCTCTCTTATACTGAGGCTGAAGCATTTTATTTTCTTGCAAGAAACATCCTCTTTTAGGTTTTTTTAGCATTTTAGGATTGCATCAGTGATGGCTGTTCGCAATATATTATTGTCATAACACTTTGTGATCTCTTCCATGGTTTTGCAAAGACCCTGAAGAAGCAAAGTATTTCATTGGATATAGACATGATAGATGAAGTCTCTAGAACACCATTTGTCCAGTACTCCCTTGAACTCTGCTGAATAAATGATATTGTTAGCGCTGGGCTGCTTACCATTGCTATTTTGGGATTATTTTGCCTGAATTCTTGCATGCCGCTTGGTGTTCATTGCTGCAGTTGTGCTAAGCCCCTGAAAGTAGCATAGTGCTAAAACAAATGAGGGAGAAAAAAATTATTTTCAGCTATAATTCTGTATTTCTACAGTGATGGGATCTCTGTGTGAAAGGGAACGTAACTGTCAGTTTGCTTTCTGAAACAGAATTTCTGCACAAATAAATATTGAGGAATCAAACAGAAGTTCCTTCCTGCCATGTACTATTGCTGTTGCCTAAGAAAATTCTTAACTGTCCGAGGAAAAATATGCAGGATACTTAAAAATCAGGAAATTATCATTAAAAACCATGAGGTAATTATTGTATTTCATAGAAGATATATAGTCCAAAGTCTCTTGTGAAACAAGGTTTTATGTTTATTTTATAATAGATGTGAAGTGTTCCCTTAGCTTGTCGTTATGTAATTAAAACTTCATGGTACGTTCTTTCAGGAAAGAATAAATCAGTATATCAAAAGTCATATAAACCACAATTACTGCAAGTATAACCTAAGAAGCAGAGCAAAAAGGCAATAAAAAAGGCCTTCTTTGAAGGTTTTTCATTATAGTTGTACTTTATCTCCTCTAGGCTTTCTTCCAAATTCCTTTCAAATATTTCTGGCTTCTCCTTTTTCCCTGCTGTCCCTTTACATTGCAGTTACTAATGTTCTTGGATCTGAGGGGAAAGTAGAGTTACTTTAAGTCAGGTACTCTTGTTTCATAGTCATCCCATCATGAAGCTGCTAAGTGATGCATTGTTTACTCCTCTTGCATCTGTGCACTGAACATACATTTTCCATGCTAACTCATATAGTCTTGAGAAAATGAGGCTGAAAGTGTTCGTCTTGGTTTAATAAAGAGTAATAATAAATTGTTTTGGTTTGTTTTTAATTATAAAACCAAATAATCTTATGTTGCATTCCCAGTTCCGGGAAAAGGACAAGGACGAGAAACTCATCCTGGCACACTTGCACTGGGATCCTGGCAAATGAGCCTAGCGTTTAGAAGCCTGCAGAGTGCTCTCAGAAGCCATTGGCTAGCACTGCCTTAAGAAAAGCATAAGGACTAAGTGTTCTTTTAAACCACAAAACGGGCACATAAGTGGGGCTGCAGTTAAATCTGTTATGAAAAACAGTCTTTTTAGGATAAATGGAATTTTACAATTAACTTTAAGATTCATGCTCAGACAGGGTTGTGTTGCTGATCCAGTCATTAAAGTTCTTTATTTTTTTCCCCGCCCTTCTAATTTTTGATAATTTTTGATGGGCAAAGCTTTGTAATTACTTTACTTATTCACAACTCCGTATGTGTCATATTTGAATGTGGTTTAACTGAACAGAGATACTTCTCATTTCACAGCCTGTACTGGAAGGAGCAATACTGTACAAAAGCAGAACAGAGATGGGTTAGTAAGAACAATCACATTTTCTGAACCAGATTTGCTTATGCATGTACTAACGTTTGCCAGGTGTTCGACAGTTGTCAGCTGTGAAAACGTGCAGTTACAAGCAGGCGTGGAAAAGTAGCTGGGTTTTCTTTTTCTTTAGACTGCACATTCACCTACTTGCAAAATTATCTGCTTTCTGCTTGTACTGTGTTTCTTCAGAACAGTAGTTCATTTTCGTTGCGTTTTAGCTGAGGTTTTGAACCAGCAAAGCTTGGTGTATGGAACTTTCAAATTGCACAAGTGAAAGTATCAATTTATACATATTTAAACTTTAAAAACTACTAATCTTTTTTTTTTGTTTTGGTTTTTAAAGTACAGTGGAAGCTACAGAACAGGAATCATTGATAATTTTTTGCTCCAGTGATCTTTAACTTACTATTCTTAGGCATGACTGAAAAAATATATGTATATATTGCAAGTAACTGAGCATAGTTGAACTGGCTTTTAAGTATTTGAGGAATGGGAAAATTTCAGTGAACGTCGTCTGTAAATTTCATTCAAGAAGACTCTGAACAGTTGAGCTATTCAGGTGTGTGCAAGTGTGAACCTCACTGCTGGACCATGTTTTTTCTGAACATTTTTCCCATACCCTTGCATTTTCCCTCCACCAGTGAGACTGTGGTTCTGAGGCACAGAGGGCTTCATTCAGCTCCTGTACTCAGGTGAGCAGGGCGTTGTTTTTCAGGGAAAGGAGAATAAGTTTTCCTCTGGTTATACTTTCCGTGCTGTCACGCTAGAGCCTTCTCAGCACTGTTCCATTCCTACCAGCTCCTGCTATCTACATTTAAGATGTGTTCTACCTCTGTTACTCTATGAAGCGCTGCTCTAGCGCCTTCACTGTGTCTGATAGGTGGGATTTGTTAATGTTAGATGCATGACTAGCGTTGCCTTGCACTCTCAGGAGCGGGCACAGATGCCAGATTGTCCATGACTGTATTTAATCATCTTCTTACTGCCCGCGGCAGCAATATGGAATCCACCAAGTCTGTGCTGCCATTTCTAGCGAGCTTTACTCTTGGGTTAATAATTAGTGAAGATAACTGCTTTCACTCTTACTGTAGCTGTTCATTACATTTTAACAAATACTTTGTTAGGTGCTTGTTCAGTGTCAGCACATAAAAATATACAGAACACTTTTAAGATAAATGTCGGCTATGACTCTGGTGCCAGGACCTTCAGCACTGATCATGACAAAAATGCTAGTGTAGCAATATTAGTGTGTTTCCTAGCTGGAAAGAGATATATCCAGCTACCTCAGGGATATCTTGAGCTCAAGGCCAATACTCGAGCTGGAGCAGGGTCCAATTTGTTGCCATGCAGCACTGTCATCATGTTTGTTACGATTCCTAGCTTCCTTAATACTGGGTTAAAAAAAAAAAAAGTACAGTCGTCATCTTGGAAAAATAGGACAGGGACAGGAAAAGAAGATTGTGCTTCTTTGTGGCATTAATAGATCAGTGATAATGAAATTCAGTAGCGGCAGACAGAGCAATAAAAAGAAACATTCTAACATCCCTTAAAAATTATTATCCCTGATGAAATAGTTGTATCACTTCCTGCTTCAGTGGTTGACAACAGCTTTATCCAATATTCATAATGAAATTCTGGAAACTGATCTGACCATGTTCATATGTTGCCTTGTCTTCCTTAAAAAATGTATTTGGCACTGGGAGAAAAGAAATTGCTGATACTGAATATTTCTATGGTTCTACTTACTGTTCAACAGGACTATTTTTGTTTGTTTGTTTGTTTTGTCCTTCTCTAGCCAACATTAAAAAAAAGTGGTGTCTTGTTCTAAAGAATATCAAATGGATAGTAAAATATCTTGTGAAGTAGGGTATTTTTTCTCCTTCCATGTATCCATGCACACCATCAGGACTTAGTTTTCATCTTTTGCCTGGTTTTCAGTGTAAAATAATGTGGACCAAACCTCCAGCTTTTGCCAAGAAGTAAGTAATAATTTTGATGTCAGATCGGATGCCAGGTTTGTGAGGGCAGCACTGCAGTCATTGGTTGATCAGTGAAACAAGAATTCCTCAGTTTAAATTCTTGAGGGAGTATTCTCTGCAAGTCACAATTTTCACAGTGAAGCTAATGCTCAAACCCATTCAAAAAAAAAACAACCACTGAAAAACCTACTCAAAAAAGAACATTTGTGCCTTTTCCCATAGTACTGTGATTATACAATATGTTTTTTTCGATGTAAATCCCACAATCTGTCCTGCTTGTGTTTTTGGAGTCTTTGATGACCAAATGTTTCAAATTGTGAAGAGTGGTTGTGGTTGGTTGAGTTTTGCACAAAAGCACATGTGGGGTCCATGTGCAACACTTAAAAACTTTGATATTAAAACCTGTCAATTAATGCTGGGACACATGTGGAGTTACCACAGGATCATTTAACTTAAAGTACTCTAAACTCTCTAACTCAATGGCTGAAACAATGTCTAGAATGTACTATTGTGTCAGTTATACTACAGCTCCTTATACAGTATTAATTGTAGATCAGAAAATCTTTCTATTCTTTAATAATTGGGCTAATGAGAATTCCCACATACATCCTAGATGGAAGAACATTTAGCTTCTTAACAACTTGATACTCTCTTATAATACCTCACAAGACGGTGTGGTTTTGTGAGAATGCTCTCACACAGCTTTTGCCTTTTGGGACTTCTCTGTTCTAGCAGTCATTTAAAGATGCAATTCACTGTCCTCTTTTCTAGGAACATGGTTAAATAACACAGCTTGGGAAGGAGGAAAGGGGAGAAATAATTGCTGTACCCATCAGAAGTAGGTCTTACACTGGCAACACAGTGAGAATGGCCTGGATTTTGGCATTGTCCACTGAGTTGTAAAATTTTCTTAGTACGTAGAGAAGGAGTAAGAATTCTGGAAATCTGTCCCTAAATTGCTGTTTAAAAAATAAAATCTAACTTACTACTAAAAAATCCTGTCTTGGAGGGTAGGAGGGAAGAGGTTTTGGTGATTTGAGCCCTCTTTCATGGTTTAGGATGTCAGAAGAATTACAGCCTTGTGTTACAGGCCGTTGCTTTGCTAGCTCTGCACTTCTGTGACTTCATAAACACAGTAAGCAATTCTGATTTTTCTAAAGATTCCATGTACATCCCCTCTGTGGAACATAGGTTGCCAGCTGGTTGGTCTGAGCAAGAGTGAGAGCGCTGGTTAACTGAGTAAGCTAAAGAAAATACAGGAAACAAGGGAAGACTTTTTGGAAGATTGCTTGCAAAATAAATGAGGAGTTCTCTTGGACGAAGGATCTTTGTCACTCTCAGTGAAGCACAAGGCTCTCTAGTGATTTAAAGCTCTAGAGTTATCAGTTTGTGTCATGTGGATTGAGATAAATAGAATTCCTAATCCTGCTAGAACAAGAAATTTCATGAACTTTAGTGGCTCTGGAAAGGAGATATCTCCCTTAAATCTTGAATTGTATCTTAGTTTGAATCTTATCTGCTCTAACTGCAGAATTCTTTCATGTGCCTTTTGTTCCTAAGGACAAAAGAAATACCAGAACTAAGTATAATACAATGCGCATGCATAACAACATGGTAGCAGCAGTGGGTTTTGCAATACACTGGAAGCTGACAAGATTCCTTACTTCCAGTGTGATACATTATGGAAGCCTTGACTATGAGTTTATCTGTTGCTGCTTTTTATTTTGTAAAAGATGCTGTGCTGTGTGTCACCAAAAAAAAAAAAACCACCAGAGAAATACCCAGAAGGCGTTGCAGGGAAATGATAGTGCAATTGATAAATTTTTGAAGTTCATGGAAGACAGAGGCCAATGAAAATTTATTTCAAAAGGATTTCAAAAGAAATGGTCAGGAAATCAAGATAGGAAGCAGGAAGGCCTCTAACTGCTCTAAAATTGGTAGAACTTGCCCCAGGACATGATCTGCAAAGGCTCTGTCAATAAAGAACTGTACTTGGGCTAGATAATAAAAGAATATAGGTGCATGTATGTCTACTGAGAATGAAAGTCAAAATTAAAAATAGAAGAGGCACCCTGAGTTGTTCTTTGCAGCAATACTTACTGAATTTTCCTTCCAGCACCCAAGAGTCGTCTCCAGAACCGTTTACTCTTTCACCTGGCACATAAGGTATGATATCTTCTTCACTCATGCTTTGTTTCTTTTCAGTTTGGCAATGTGTAATTTATGCTGGCAACCTGGCAGAATAATTAAGATGTTTGGTGGCAGGCAGGTGAACAAATGTTTTCCATAACCACCCTACTATATTAAAATGTGGAGGAGAAAGCAAGTGTGAAAACATGATCTCAGAATAGATGCCCTCAGCATGTATCTAAGGAAGGTCTTACCAACACACTTCACAGAAGTCGTATCACAGAAACCTGATGGTATTTTCAATCATGAGGAACCTGGAACTTGAATAGAATCAGAAATTTATATTTTTCATTGAAGTGTACCGAATTTTCCTAACTTACAGCTGTCTTGGACTTAGCAATATGACCAAAATTGTCTATATCCTGTTACTGATCCTCTTAAGTTATTCAGTAGCCAAGAAGTAATATTGTTTATAGTATGAAATTTACTTTAATTTCAACAACAATTAAATGCTTATTTCACTTACCACACATAGCTATCTTCCCTTAAATTTTGTTTTGTACTATCCTGTATTATACTTAACAAATATTGTGCTGCTGAAGAAACTGAGATGAAAGAAAATATAAATCCTGGGTGTTAGCTTTGATGTCAGATTCTCTGTACTTAAATCTCTGTTAAGCTTAAGGGAGAAAACTTAAAAATATTTTTGCAGTGGCACTGGCACTTACATATTATCTGTAATAAAGAGAAGTTGAGTAATTCCTAGTTTTACGAAACTATGAAACCCATTACCTTTAGCTCTGTTAAGCAACTTCTCTTTCCTTTGCACTGGAGTATCATTCTGTGACTGGCTCAAAGAGGGAGGAAAAGGATTTGGAAAAAAAAGAGCAGATAGATGAAAAACAAATACATAAGATAGAATTTGTGAGTGAGAGAAATTCATAATTACTGTTAAATCGGCAGAACCAGCAAAGGGAAGCACTGGAATAAGTGATTTGAGTAGACTGATGAGGTGAATAGCCTACATTTTACTGTTCTAATACAAATATAACAGGAACATTTAACTCTGTTCCTTGGTTTTATCCTCATGTGTATTATGTACTATGCAGCAATGCTTTTTAAAAATAGACCATTTAGTTAAAAAAGCTGGTATTGTAAGAGGATGATGAAAGAGAATTTGTTAGTGCTGTAAAGAAGTCTTGTGAAAATTAGTGCTTGTGTCTTGGCAAGTCTTGCATTTTTCTGCTGTCCATGAGCAGTAAGATTTGGATCTGCAAACAGCAAAATTTCCGCTGGCTCAAATAACAGTCAGATCTTGTATTGCAAAATTCTGTTTGTGAAATAATTAATCAAGCTCTTCTCCTCTTATCCATCAAGGCATGTGGCATGCAATTATGTCTAAATCATACCTTGAAGGAAAATGTGTACTTAGTTTTAGCCTCACATTTATCTAGTTTCAACTGGTCTGCCTCTTTAATGTTTGGCTTTCTCCATTGGTCAAATTAACTTTAAAATAACAGAGTTTTTCCAGATGTTTAATATGAATCACCTGCTGCTTGCCAGCAAGGACAAAACTAATCCAGCTAATTAAAACATTTTTCTTGCTGAACTCTTCTGAGAATATGTCGCACTCTTTTTAGTTCAACGATGAGAAGAAACTGATGAGCTCTCACCAGAATCTGCAAGACATTACAGAAGATCAGCTTAGCTTGGCCTCCATCCACTACATGCGGTCCCACTACCAAGAAGCTATTGATATCTACAAACGCATTCTTCTTGATAATCGGTGGGCATCTCTACACTAAATATTATTGCACGGTCTGGTATCTGATTTCCATTTAGTTGTTTGGTTTCTGAAAGTAGGAATTTTCCCCAATTGCTGTGTCCCTTTCCCATCGCAAAATGTGCGCAAGTTGCAGCCCCCTCAGTTTTGTTCATTGTAAAGCATTATTGAGAAAATCATGTTTAAAAAGTCTGTTCTCTGATGCTTTCTTTTAATGATATTTTCCTGAAACTAATTGAAGTCTTGCATCTTCTGAAATGATAAACAGTTGTGTACCTGCTTTATCTTTTTCTTTATTTTCATCTGCTTGCTTGTGATTATTGTCTTCTCCTTCACCTTTTAGCCTTTCTAAGAAAACTTCCATTTAAAGAGTAGAGTTCTTTGCATTCCTTTAACTCTGATTTTTTTTTCCATTTCTATTTATCCTGCTATAACACTTGCTGATGTTTTTTCCTATCATATTGTGCAATATTTTAGTTCAAAATTTAACAAGGAACAAATCGAATTCTTAAGTATTGTTTAATAAAATAGAAACTGCCATCCCAGCATACAGTCTTGACATGATCTCGTCTTGAATGATTCAGAGAAGTCCATCATAATGTATGTAAGTATGTTATGTAATGCTTGGGGAAGAGTTTTTGACTTCTAAGTCATGTAGAAGCAATCGCTCAAAGCTAAATGAGTAACTTTCATAACAATAATCCTTTTACTTACTTTTTCCACAAATGCCTGTCTTATTTCTGTGTCTAGTTCTTCTGGCTTGATAGCTTGTTATGGCAAGGATTTGTTTTAAATAATCATACTTGGTATAAGATAATAAGATCCATTAAAATATTTTCAAAGTTTTATGTGCGTATTAAATGTCTATGCATGTATTGCATAGAAAATCCTACTCTGCCAGGCCAAACACAGCGCTCATGTTCTGGGCTTTTCCTCAGTGTGAAGTTGCCACCATTTCCCAGATTTGCAAACCAAAGGTTTTCTACTTCTCTAAAGCTGCAGTAGGTGCCATTGAAAACAATAGCTGGAATCTGGATCTGAATCTGTGCAATGTCAGCTAACAAATTAGAGTCCTAAAAGCTCTAAGCATTTCTCAGCAAACCCAGTTGTGATGTCCTTGTAAAAAGATGTATAGACATGCGAGAGCTTTATCGCTGATTTTAACGTTCTGTAGTATAACGATCTGGAGGGACTTGAATGTTCTCTTTAATCCTCTTTCCTGCAGGGAATACCTGGCTCTGAATGTATACGTGGCCCTGTGCTATTACAAACTGGAATACTACGAGGTATCGCAGGAAGTGCTAGCTGTGTATCTTCAGCAAGTTCCCGACAGCACCATTGCTCGTAACCTTAAGGCTTGTAACCATTTCCGACTTTACAATGGGAAAGCAGCTGAGGTATCTATCAGACAGCCTCTCTGTTTAGCTTGACTTTAGTTCAAGATTCTGTACAGGTTTCTTTTCTTTGTTATCTGTCTTAATCAGCATTGTTGGTAATGGTCTTGTCACTGTGTCCTTCTCTTAGGAAGGCCGCCTACTGCAGTTTCCCTGGTATTAAGCCATCTGTCCCCATGTATGCACAGTGGTCTTAACCCTTTTCTCAGTCCATTTTGACCTTCTGTCTATATGTATTAACCAATTGCTAAAATCATCGCATGGAAGTGGGAAGCAAAAATCTTCCAGTGACCCAGTACTGCTGGAGATGTCCTTCTGTCAGCCTTGGGGCTCATATGAGCTCCGTTTACGCTTGTGTGCTTTTTGGTTTTCATGGTAAAATTTTGGAATGTATGTCATTCCAGGCAGAGCTCAAGAACTTGACAGACAGTGCCTCATCGTCTTTTGAATTTGGCAAGGAGCTTATTAAGCACAATCTGGTGAGTAGTGTATATTTCTCTGATTTAATATGAACTGCACTCATTTGTAGAGCTTTACTTGATGACTAATAAAAGGGAATATTTTGAAATCTGCAGACTCTGTTGAATCTCTGCTGCCATATCTGTCCCATTGCAGATTGTATAATCAATGTGCCATCAAGTGTATTCTTTTCCCTGGAATTTTTCCCTATCAGTTGAGACTGTGTCAGGAAAATAATAATAATAATGTTGGTTTTATCCCCAAAGGCATGTTAAAAGAATTTATGTCCTGTAAGAATACCTTTGCGAAGTATTTTGTAGAGCCTAGACAATAAGGACGTTGTAGAAACGAGTCTGAATACGTGACCCTGAACTCTTATTTAGTAAGATAATAATGTCAGTGGAATTAAGATAACTTGGGAAAATGTTCTTCATCCAAAAAGTACTTAACAAGGAG
>NW_009727960.1:0-43858 GCF_000703405.1 Apaloderma vittatum | reverse complement strand
GTAGGGAAAAATACTTGTGTTTTCTGCAGTAAAACAAGTTACTAATCACCTGTTAATATTCCCTGCAGTGGTATTACAACTTTGCTGAACAATGAATAACAGTAGTTTGCTCTTATTTAATGATGGGCAGTTGCTTGCTTTGTTGTTTATCAAGAGCAGTCACATATAGCTAATGCTTTTTTCCCGTAAGTTAGAACTGATTCCAAACTAGACTTCTGCAAGTCAACATTCTTTTTTTTGAATGTTGGTCTTTTTGACAGTGGTTTATTGAATTACTATGTTAGATTTTATTGGAGAAACTGTCATGTGAAGCTGAAGTATAACGAATCACAGAATTATTGAGGCTGGAAAAGACCTCTGAGACCATCAAGTCCAGCCTATGTCGCAACACCACCACATCGACTACACGATGGCACTAAGTGCCACATCCAGCCTTTCCTTAAACACCTCCAGGGACAATCACTCCACCACTTCCCTGGGCAGTGCATTCCAATGCTTGATCACCCTCTCTGTGAGGAAGTGTTTCCTGATATCTGAGTCATCTGTTCCTGATCGGTTTAGGATCTTGTGGCATTCTAAATAAATGTAGAGTTGTTAGCCTTCACAAGCAAATTGTAATTATGCATGTTCCCCTCACTCTTCTCTCAGACCGTATTATTCTTTAAAATCTTTGATATATAATGTGTCATTAAAAGCTAAAATAAGTTAATCTTTACTGATGGGTTAAATACTTAATATTCTTCAGAATAAAGATTGTCACACATCATAACTGTATAGTTATATTAAAGCAGGGATTATGCTGATGCCAGTAACACTGACCCTTTCCTGCTCTTAATGTAGGAATTTAAGGATGAATTTCCTTGAATTAAGAGATCATAGACGAGATTTATATGAAGTTATTAGTATGCTGCTTTTCTCTGCAGGTGGTATTCCGAGGAGGAGAAGGGGCTTTGCAAGTCCTGCCTCCTCTGGTTGATGTTATTCCTGAGGCAAGACTGAATCTTGTGATTTACTATCTCCGACAAGGTAAACACACCTTCCTCTGGCTCCTTCATAGCTTCAACGATGACATTCATTAATCTCATGACAACTATTAAATGAAATGTTAGGGTTGGGGTTTTTTTTCAGTAAAATGTAGTTTATTTCATTTTCCATTCCTCTGGAAAATCATGATATAAGAGTTCCTATGGCTTGCAGAGAAGGGCTTTAATTGTGTGCAGTTAAATAAATCTACTTCAGCAGACTATTGGAGGTTCCTGGGTTGCGGGAGATGGCTTTGGGGATGGTTGTATTTATATGTGTATAGTGTGAGGGCCTATCACGCCCAAATATGTGAGAATGGTAGGCACATGTCCTGTGAAGGCAAGGACCGCTATTTTGTAAATACGGAGCCAAAGTGACTGTGAACAAGGCTACACTGTGAACACATTTCCTTCCAAATCTACTTTACAACTCTTAAAGAGTGTAGATAGGTAGCCAAAATCAGTTGGAAAGGATTTTCTAGTTTCTTCTTTCTTTAGTTGACTGACTCCTTTGAATTTTATTAGTTTGGTTCCAGAACTATTCCACTTCTCCCATTGTGTTCCTTTATTCATTAGTGGGTTGAATGATGAGTAGGTGTTAACTGCAGTCATCTAATATAAAGTGATGTGATGATTGCTTTTCCATCTGCTGCTTTCTTAAAAGCCTTCTATTTTTTTCACCTTTAAAAGGGGACAAAATTTGTTTAGATGACCAGAGCACCTGAAAGCAGAAAAATGTCTCTTCTTACTTTTTAAATAAATAAAAGATGCTTGCAATTTTTTTTTCCAAAATGTTGAAAATTCACCAGGAGTAAAGGAGATATACTATGCTGGCAGAAGTAAGTCACACCAACTTCATATTCTTTGCATTGCAGTAAATTCAGCAGCGAATCTGAGCATACATGTACACAGCACACTGAAAAAGCTCAGTGAGCATTTTGTAGTGTGATGCTCACTTGTATCCAGGACTACTTCTTTGGTCTGCATGTGCAATTGAAACATTGCCTCATCATTTCAGTTCAACTCCAACTGTGACAAATTTTAGAATATCCCACTACTGATGACAATTAGCAGTTATAGAAATTCTTATTGTAGCTAATATTGTGGAGTAAAATTTCATTAATTGGACTTTGCTAGTCTGCAAACATCAGAGTTGTCACAAAATTTAGTAATTATATACCTATTCTGTTTTGTTTGAAACTAGAGAATTTAAATTTCATATGAAGTTATTTAAGTTTCATCATGATTGTAAGTTAGGTATTCATTCTCAAGTAAATTCACATGGTCTCAATTTCATATTATTAGAAGTTCATTATCACCTGCTTTGTCTTGAATAAATTTATGGAGCTCTAGGTAAATAAGAGAGTCCTGTTATTGGTGAGAAGGGGCCTCTGGAGATCTCTAGCACATTTTATTCAAGGTAGGTCCAATTAGATAAGTAGCTTAGATCCTTGTCCAGATAAGCATCTAGTCAAAAACTCCTCTGTTCCACCTCGTGTCCACTGCCTTTTGTCTCACCCTATAGAGTCTGTTTCGCATCTTCTCTACACTCTCCCATTAGTCAGTTTTAGACAGGGAGAAAATCTCCCTTGAGCCTTCTTCTCTGAAAGCTAAGCAAACACACTTCTCTCAGTCTCTCCTCAGCCCCCCTACCTGCCTTGAGAGCTCTTGGGCAGGTTCACTCCAATGTCTGTCTTGATTGAGGGATCCCGAAACTGGACATGGTATTCCAGGTGCAATCTCGCAAGTGTCAGGTAGAGAAGAATCCCTTCCCTTGTCTTGATGGCTACATTCTTGCTAATATGACTCAGTGTGCAGTTGGTCTCCTTTGCTGCAAGGTTGCACTGTCTTTCAGGGCCCCCAGGTTGCCTTTTAGCCATTCAGCCCCCTGCCCCATTTGTCTCACTGTTTAGGGTTGGTTCAAACCAAGCAAGATGCAGGTCTTGCATTTTGCCTTCACAAGATTTCTTTCAGCCCTTTTTTTTTCAGCCTCTTGAGTTTCTTCTCAACAGCTGAGAGCTTTCTCCCCATCTTTTATCACCTGTAAACTTGCTGAGAATACTTCGTCTCCTGTCCTGTCCTCTCCTGTCCTGTCCTCTGAGTCCTTAATTCAACAGTATCAGTCACTGAGGGATTCGATGAGTAATGAGTTGCCAGTTGGATTGTGTACAACTGATTGCTGTCCTGTCCTTCAGTAGTCTGGCCAGTTTTCCATCTGTTTATCATCTTACTTAGCCAGTCCTTTCTCTCAGGCTTGACTGTAACACAGGTATAAGAGACTATGTCAAAGACCTTCAAAAGTCAAGGTATACAGCATCCACTGCTATCTTCTTATCCATACAACCAGCGTTACATTAGGTTAGTCAGTACACTTTAGCACTGTTTCCAGCCACCTCTCAAAGTCCAGTACTATTGTTGCCAATATCACTATAGTTTTTATTGGTATTACTACCATTTATTTTGCCCAGTAATATTGTTAATAATAATATCAATTTAAATTAAGTTCTACTTACACAGAAGCAAAGTACATCTGCATCACTTAAAAATCAGTCCTGTTTACTCATTTGCTGTCAGTCTTGCAGTAATTTTCATTAGTTAGCTTTGGTTCCTCACTGTGGGCTAGCAATGACTAGCATACCAACAAAGCAGGCCGAGGGCAATTAAGATTAAACCCACTTTCCCGGTTAGGCTAAGTTTCCATTTTCAAGTCTTGCTACTGTAGCAGCATCGGTTAAGAATGTGAGAAGTCATTACTCTTCTGACTACAACTGTTTCTCCAAACCTTACAAGGTCTCTGATAAAGATAGGCTTTTGTTAAGACATACTCTGAACTGGAGTGACTGAAGCACAAACGTGCGTCCCAGGTTTTTTAACTCTTTAAGGTAGCGGCTTTTAGCAGAGTTTGGGGCCAGGTATCCAGTTGTAATCTGCTCCAGTGACCTTTGATAGAGTCTTCCAGTGGAGCCTGAAGAGCATAGTTCTGTGTTGATGGTACTGATTAAAATAAGGGCTGATGTAATTTTTTTTTTTTTTGGTGGTGGTGAGCTGAGCTTACCAAAAATAAAAGGAAAAAAGCCCATATTTCTATTTAAAGCCAAAAAAAAAAAAGATATGGTTTTGGCTAGCTTTAGTACCTTGTGCGGGCTTACTGCATGTGTAGGAAAGCACAGGGATTGGTTAGGAGCCTGGCAGCTCCAATGTATATTGCCTTCAGTCACCCTGGAGTACTGCTCCAAAGTGTATGGATGGTGTGCGCCACCAAAAAGAAAGTTTTCCTTCATAAGGTGTGTTCTTATGGGCAAATGATTTAAGGCTGCATTAACAAAATTTTGCAAGTAAAAAGGTCATCTTCACTGGGTTGGTTTATGAAGCTGTCCATATGGCCAATAACTTTTTTTGATTTAGGTAATGCTTAGGATCTTTTCAGTTCACTTATGTGTGAAGGAAGTTGTTTATTGAATTCAAACTTTGCATTTGAACTTTGTAGTAGTAGTGTTTTTTGCTTGTTAGAATTAGGATCAGGTAAGAGCTGCTAGACAGATTTTGAAATATTGATGAAGATGAAGTTTCCCTTCAGAATCTTATTACCCTATCTTCCTTGAGGGGTAAATAAATATGAGAAAAGGCAGGAAGGTGATGGATTTATTATCTTGACCTTGTACGACTGAGAAGGCAGCCACTGGATTATGAACATGGGGGCCAAGTCATCTCTACTAGGAAAATTGTTGTAATAAAGAAGCTATTACTCACTCTGTGTTTGTTATTTGAGTTCTGGAAAAACCATCACCATTGTGATATAAATCCACTATGATTTATAGCTGCCTTTCTCTTCCTGTCTAAATGCTTTATTTCTTAGCCTATGACTATTAGGGAATGTTGTAGAGAATAAGTGACTTGTTCTAACACAGTGTGCTATGGGTTGTCATGCATTCTAACGTCTGGTGTTTCAGATGATGTGCAGGAGGCTTATAACCTGATTAAGGACCTGGAACCTACAGCTCCACAGGTAATTGGAAATTGATGTCATGGTACACAAAGAGAGAGGTTATAACTTGATATGAAATCTGCCACATATAAAACTGGTTTCCTGAAGACAGCTTGCCTTGTTCTTACTCTTACTCTTGTGTTCTCCATCCTTTTATCAACAATAGACTTCATGTGCATGCATAAAGTATTATATCCGTGCATATATGAGTACTTAGCATGTTTATTACTGTACCACCTGAGGTCAACTAAGAATACAGCTCTGTTGTGTGCACACTTGATTCTCGGGAGCTGGCCATTAGTGCACAGATAAAAGCTATCTTCCAACTACAGCTGCTTGTCACTTCTGCCCTGGTGGTGGTTACCATCCCTCAGATCTGCTAGCTGAGTTGCTCACGTGGTTTGTCCTGAAGCCATTTCAATAAAAATGAGCTAGATTAGATTAAGCAGTTTAAATAATAGGTCTTTTCTAATCCCATCTCACTTTGGCTGCAATGAGGGAAAACTGCAGTGTCCTTTGGCTGCTACTGTAATTTTCTTTTGTGGCTGTTCCAATATCTGTAGTCTCTGATTTATTCCTCTTTGCAGTTTATTTTCCAAAGGTCACATAGCTGGGCATGAAAGGGACCTTTCATGAGTCTGTGTGAGGATTAGATGGAGGGAGGGAAAAGGAAAACCTCAGGAACACAGATCTGGTGATTCTGTGCTGAGGAGTGTCTTCTGCTGTTGTTTTTAACTTCTTGCATTTTTCATTGTAGCAAGACTTTACCAGTTTTCTGCAGTACTTTAGCTTCCGTTTTCCCCATATATGTGCCTCATATAAATAGCATGATGCCATTCTTGATCACATTTTGAAATGAGAATCTTTGTGCTTTTTTCCATTTTTCTCACTCATACTTGGAAGGAACTCCCCACTAAGGCTTTCAAAACTACTTGTATAACCTCCTTCAGTTCTTCTCAATTTTCTTCTTTGTCATGACATCTACAGGATAATAACTTAACACCTATAAGAGAGTTGATGTGCTAAAATGATTACTTAGCATGTTGGCTGGTACTCTCACATTGTCTCCTTACACTCCATTGTTGGTCTGTGTAGATGTCTTTCTGTTTTTCCATGTTTATATCTGTGACAGGGCTGTCAAGATTTATCAGGAGTACCTACTAAAACAGATTTATAGGTATAACTCTTAGTTGTAAGATTTGAGTAAGACAAATAAGTCAGTTACATGCTGCAAAAATCTTGCTCAGAGAAGAATTAAACTATAGTTGTATCTCATTGTGGAGATCACATGATACGCCTGTTCCTAATTTCAGTAGAGTAATATGACTACAGAGCACAAACCTCATGGTATTTTTGCCCCGATGAGAAACACTATGCATTTTGGAGCAAGGATGTTACTAGTTATGGTTAACCAACGTGCATACTTAAAGTGGGGGTGAAGAGGGCATGATAGCATGTTATAGTATTCCTTCTGCTGCATTGTCTTTGAGCATAAGACTTATCAGAAAACACAGTACCCCTCTGCATCTCACATATTTAGCAGAAGTGGCGAGCTAGCAAGTAGAATGGATTTGAGGGGGTAATTTTATACTACTGTGCTGAAGCACTATCATAGTAACCAGCTACCTGTTAAATTGAGTTGGGATAGAGTTGAATGTAGGAAGAAAATAACATACGTAGGCTCTTAACGTGTCTCCTGAGATTTTCACCTTGTTTTCTCTGATCTTTTTTACTTTCTTTTTTTTTTTCCCCTCAGGAGTACATCCTCAAAGGAGTGGTAAATGCAGCACTTGGACAAGAAATGGGCTCGGTGAGTAAAGCCCATGTGGTTCCCCAGCTTCTCTAGCAGCAGAATGTGAACAGATCTGTAGGGACTGGGATGGCATGAAAGAGGCCGTCATTTCTTATTTAGATTGCAGGATTTCTGAGTCTCTTAGTCTTCTTCCATACAGCACTCAGTCCAGAATGAGTGAAATGCAGATCTCTGTTGCTAATCCTGAAAATAAATCAAGCTGGGTTTGGCTTCTCTGTCCTGCTTTCAAAAAACCTATTTGCTTTCTACAGTGTTCTTGTGTATCTGGGCACGGAGTGGCACATTTACCTTCTCCACTTTTACTTCAGCGCTAGTTAGTCTGTTAGCTGCTCCCTGTCTGTTCCTCAGAGCATATTTTCACTGTGTGTTGTAGCATCAACTCTGGAACTCATGTTGAATTATTTTTTTTTCCCTCTCCCAGAGAGATCATCTGAAAATTGCTCAGCAGTTCTTCCAGTTGGTGGGTGAATCAGCCAGCGAATGCAGTATGTTTGAAATGTTCTTCCTCTGTTATGCAATCCTTCTTACAATATCCAAATATATACCATCGTATCTTTATCTAACTGCTATTAGCATGACTATAGATAAGCATTTTGTTTCTATAGTATGAGTAACAGAATGTGTAATTTATAGTCTAAAACGAATTTGCAAGTTTAAATTAGAAGGCTCAATTGATTCCAAATTCTATATGAATTTGGCTGGAAAAGAGACTATACTGCAAACTGATAGACACTGTGGTAGCTTGCTTTTGACTAATAATCCCCATTATAGAAACAGAAGACAACAGCCTAATTAGATGAATGTGTGGCTGAAACCTCACAGGTACAAATCTAGGACTGTTAATGAAAGCCTACTGAGTACATAGAGTTCTAGCACAGAGTGTTAGCACACCCTGCAACTGAGGGTGATAAAGACATGAAGAGGAATTTGGCTACAGAGAGAAATGAAGGCTCTGGGACTAACTCTTTGGTTGAACAAAAAACCCTGAACACGTGATAAACTCCAACAAAAAAATCAATATATTTTCAATATTTACTTTTACTTATTCAATAACAGATCAAAATAATAGACTTTGTCTTTCCTCCCCCTTGCCAAAGTAAACCCAGAAATCCCAAATCAAAAAAGCCAGTAGCTGGAACACGGAAATTGAGCCAAAATGAGGCTTCCCAGTTTCCTTTGCAGGCATTGTCATTAGGACTGTTTCTTTAGGTGGTAAATTCTGCATGTTTACAGTGCAGAGAGCTCGTGGTCCTCAGGGACAAAATGCTGTCTCCTGTGTCCATAGAAACTAAAGAGAAGGAGCTCAAGAGACAGAGCGGCAGCATTGATGAAACTTTCAGAAATACTGTTAAGCTGTTCGGTTCCCCTTGCAGCCCTCATGCTGTTGAGATCGTGCGGCAGAGAACTTCACGTTGGAGGGGTGGAAGTGGTTCCACAGATGAGGTTTCCCTGACATGTTCCTTCCTGCATTGAGGTGATCCATTTGGAGTTAGGATGTCAGCCAACAGAAAGAAGCAACATGAGCTGTAGTAGTGGAGGACTCAGTGGGCATATGGCTAACTGGGCTTGCGATGCCAGTAAAGTCTCAGGGTGACTGATACGATGGTGGTAGACCCCTTAATGCCCATAACAGTTGTGCAGGTGTGATGAGTGACAATGGTGCACAGGAAAAGATGTATACTGAAAATACAGCCCCAAACCAACATTGAAATTAGTAGGAAGCTAGAAGTCTAAATTTTACTGTGAAATATTTTTAAACCCATATGCAAGATAAAATAGAATGGCTGAGACTTGAGATATAGGAGAGGGAAAAAAAAAAAAGGAAAACAGAAATGTAGTCCAGCTAGGAAGGCGGCTTAATTGAAAAACATGAGTCTATGGGAAGGATTAGTTCCAACTAAAGGTAAATAGAATCATAGAATGCTTAAGGTTGGAAGGGACATTGAAAATCAAACATTAGTATTGTGAGCATTTTACACTCTTTGTTACATCCATGTAAAAATTGCTTTGTTGTGTTTTTAAAAACTTGGGGGAAAAAGGTGAGATACAGAAGAGCACACAGTTCAAAGGCAAAATAGTGTGACTTTTTTTTGTATCCTCAAATGAAATACATATAGAACTCAACAAACTAGATAGAAAATTGAAGAGGCAAACAGAGTTCAATTTAGGTAGGGTAGAACAAAAAGCAAACACATGAAGAATAAATATGCAAGTGTTTTTATACAAATATTAGATGTTTTACAAGTAGATGAATAAGGTGGGACACCTGGTTTTAGAAGAGGAAGCTATAAGCATAAAATATTTTTTTTAATGTGATAGGAGGAAGGTAACATGTGGGATACTGTTCCTATTTAATTTACAACAGGGCATTACTAAATAGATTATGCCAGTGGAGAAATGGTTCTAAACATTATAGAAACCTTCCCTCAAAATAAAGTAAATTTCTTTATCAATGAGTAACAGAAAATTGTTTTAAATTACATGCTCAGGTAGGAGACTCATCATATTGAGGCTAAATTATTCACCAGCCAGCCTAGATGGGTACAGTGACTGGCATATTAAAGAGGTTAGAGATTTTGTATAGGAAGATAAATAAGAGTTGGAGACTTCTATCCTGCCTATATTGACCTACTAAATGCAATAGTATGACATGATATAGAGAATGAATTTTTAAATGCTAAATTTTCATGTTTCTTAGCACACAAGTGAACAGGTGACTGTAGACCAATACAGAGATTATATAGAATCTGATTTGATATTTTATGATGAAGATCCAATTCTGTTACAGTGATCTGAATATAATCAAATTCAAAATCTGTGTTAGCAAATACCTCAAAAAATTTCCACAGTACTAATTTCAAGAAGGGAAACTACATAATAACCTTTCTCATTTCTAACAGAAAATATTCAGTGAAGTAGCAGTGAAAAGGATAAAATGCACCTGATTTGAACACTTGAAAAAACCTTTTGTTTCTTTAAAGAAAGGGTTTGTATTCATAATTAATGAGCTATAGGAGACAAATAATGACATGACTACGTTTGCCAATGGTACAAAATTACCCATAGTAAGAAAAATGAAAGCTTCCACAGTGATGAAAGCTGTGGAAGAATATATGAGGCTGAGTAATAGTATGCAAATTAAATTTAGCTTTGATAAATGTGAAGTAGTGTATAGGGTGAAAAAAAAACCCTAAAACTGCATCTGCAAAATTAACAGAAAAGTTAAAGAGAATCTTAGGAATTAGTGAGGAAAGAGAGAACAAAACAGATAATTACTGTATCATTGTATACAGATGTGGTTCCCTTTCTTGTGTACTGTCTGCAGTTCTGTTTCTTACATGACACAAAAAATATGATCGAAAAGAAAGGGTACTAAAGAACGGTAAGGATGATCAGAGAAAGGACAGCTTCTTGAACAAGGAGAAATTAAATAAAGGAGGATACTTGGCCTGGAAAATAATGACTGGTTATGTTTGCAATAAAGAACATAATAAATTACAAGGAGAAGAGAAATAGAGAAAAATTAGTTACTGCACTGTACAAAAAACAAAGACCACTGACATAAAACATCACATAAGACAACTAAAGTAAGCAGCACAAATTACTTTTTCACATACCACAACTTATTTGATACAGAATCTTGTGAGAACCAGAAGGTATAAAGAACTTTGTAGAAGAAAAATCTAATGGCTGTTTAACATAATTTTTTCAGCGATGGTAAGGAATTTCTCAGTGTGGAGTGTTGGAAGCTGGGAGAAACTTCAAGGAAGTGGCATTACATACCAGAGCATGTATTATCTGTGAAATCAGGATATATTATTTCTATAGCTGTATATTGTTACTCAGCAAGCTTCTGAACCAGATAGACTTTGAGTCCAATACGGTCGTTTTTACGTTCTTGTGTAACTTAGAATATTAGCCAACGTGCTGTATATTTGTGGTCATTTTTGATCTGTTGCCTTTATTTTGCTGGATTTAGAATGGAGAACAGAATTCTTGCTGTTTGTGTACTTTGGCTTTTGCTAGTTTGCCAGCCCTGCTATTCAGGCATGTAAGTCCTGCTTCAGCACTTCCTACTGGGCCAATCCTTGCACGGAGCTGGTACTCCTGGATTGTTTAAGATCTTTATCAGGTTACTTAGCTGCTTTGCAGGTTTATAGTACAAAAATAGGCTGTGCTTGCTAGAGTGAGGAAATCCTACACTGTGTCTTTGTTTGCAATTGGGCCTATAAAGCTCTTGATTTTAATGCGGAATATCAAAAATTAATGGAATGAAGGTGTAGATGTGGGTTTTTTTCAAAACAAGGTCCTGTCTTTCTGACTTACTCTTATTAACTGTAGAAATCCCATGACTGCGTTAAGAAAAAAGCAGCAACAGACAGTTTAGGAAGAATACAGTGTCATGTATTTATCAAGTCATTTGGAGTCATCAGTTAAGCTCTTTGCTATTTTTAATTAGATGTTTGAATTGGAGGTTCAAGGAACATAGAGCAAACAACGTTAATGTGAAATCCTTGCCAATAAAGGTGCACATTTCATCTCATGTTGGAAGCTACGTACTTTGAGAGGAGTAGGGGCACCTACAAACGAACAAACAAAAGCCAACCCAACAACAAAAATAACAAACAGGAAGCACTTACACTGTAGGAGTCAATACTCCCTCTCTAGCAGCAATAAATAACACCCAGAACAGCAATTTGGTTTAGTGGAGTTTTTAAAAAAAGTTCTTCATCCCAATGACATGAAATGGAAATGGCGTTACAAAGGAGGATATAACTAGATTTTAATAGTTAATTCTCATTCTCTTCTTTTCAGGGTCTCAACTGGGTGGGAAGTTAAACAGAGTTCTGAGCTAAGTTAAGCAGGAAACAGGGCAAGAGGAACATTAGTGAAACTAAGTGCACATTAAAATTTCCATTACAATGCATCTTATGCATCTTTTCTGGTGCTTAACATAAGTCCTACAAACTACCCTAAAACCACTGCAAGCATGATGGAGGAGACCATCTCTTTCATTGTCAGTGGTCCTCTTTTAGGACCAAGTCTGGCATACCTGGTGTTGGGTGGTAGAAAGGAAACATTTCTTTTTGGACTTCATACAGTCTTTTCTTTGAGGTGTTCTTAGGTGAGGTCACCCGAAGTAATTTCTGAACATGAGAACTTTCTTCTCTTCCTTCGTGAATCACGTGGGATGAATTAGAATTATAAGACTCTAGTTTTCCTGTCACTAGTAGTATTCATTGCCGAGTTGTATGAAATTTACAGATAGTTTACTTGTTTGGTTTTGGTTTTTTTAATAAAACCTTTCAATAAAAGTATATGGAGGATGGTACACAGAGATAACAAAATTTTCTTCCAAAATGTGGACACAAGAATAAATGTTGAGACTTAAAAACTCTCTAATCATATATGGCAAAAGAAAAGTGTGGTTCTAATATCTTGTTGCTGTGATTAATTTTTACTGAAAATGCATTCTCAGTGTTAAGTCTTTGCAAGTTTATTTGCTTTTTACAAAAGTTGTTTAAAATAAATTGCTTGAGCTTATGAACTTCAAAAATTGGCTGTGAGAGAGAAGAAGCACTTTTGAGGTACCTGCATTCTTAGTAAAAAATAAAAAGAAAAGAGCCTGCATGAAGGGCAGGTAAATATACAGGCCAGTTTCTGCTCACAAGTGGACACTTCATAAATAGTCAAATAATGTTTCATAAGTTGGAGGACTGAATGATGTAGTTCAGACATAGGTAAGGATGGATTATCTCCATATGGAAATGACAGGACATCCAAGCTCAGTATCTCTGGATACTAAAAGATAAAAAATGAGAATATTCTGCTTTTCTTTGACATATAATTTGAGATCTTATATAGTGCCTTCCAGGAATAATTACTATCTTGCCATATTTAAAGGCGAATGTATGGTCTTCTGATGGAATGCTGTATTTTGTGCTGTAGTAGAGAGTCAAAATATTGGTCTTCAGATACACGATATTTCTGTATTCAGAAAAGATATTTTACTAGTGTGGATGGATTGATGGTAACTAACCTACAGGACCAGATTACCTCAGGGCTGGTGGTAGCCTTAGGATGTTACCTCCTGTCACCTTACCAAACTGCACGAAGCAGCCTGCGCTCTAATGATCATTTGACATAAAGAAATAGTGATTTGTCATCACTTGCATTTGTGCCTTCCCAGCTGTTGTTGAGGTTCATCCATCTCTGATTGGTCTCTGCTTAGTCCTAGTAAGTTTACTGCAGAACTTTTAAAAATGCTTTGAAATAATTTTTCAGTAACTCAGCTTGCAATTTCAAAGTAGATGACAGTATAGCATGGTGGTACCGAAGTTTTTGTTGACATAGATGGCAGCAAAGTTTACTGACGCTTATTTGGACTGATACACCCAACTTATTTATGGCTTTGCCACTTGTGAGCAACGTGGTAATCACAAATGCATGGAAATTAACTTTCATATTGTATTTCATCACTCAGTATTTTTCCTGTGCGTATCTTAATATTTTTTTAACAATATTTTCAGTGTATCAAGTTTACTCTCTTACTGGAACTAAAATTAGAATATGTAGAGCTTCTTTGTCCAGGATAACTGAAAAGATTTTTAAAATAAAAGAAAAAAGCTAATGAGGTTAGAATAACAAACTCAGGCTTTGCATCAAGTGTCATTTCCTAAGAGTCAGAATAATTCACAGTAAAATCATGCTACATAAATGGTGTCATGGAAGAGGCCTGTTACTTAAACAATTTGTCTCTGTAGAATTTGCTGTTTAATACAGTCTTGCAATAGTTATTTCATGCTGTAGAGAAAGTTCACAAGATGATCTAATAGTTTTTCTAACCTCTAGTATGGTCCTTTGCCTGAAAAGGCAAGTTACACTATTTTTAGAAGCTTTCATAGTTGCCAGCAATCTTGGCAGTGATTTCCACTACCGTGTGATTTTTAAAGTCTACAAATCTGCATTTCTTTTGAATTTTAGATACCATTCCAGGGAGACAGTGCATGTCCTCCTGCTTCTTTCTTCTTAGACAGTTTGCTAATGTCCTGCTCTACCTCGACTCAATCAAGGTTAGTATTATTATTTAACACTGCTAGTACTCTAATGTGTGAAATCACTACTTAGAGATTTAGACTTTACTGTGTGAGATACTATGTAAACATGAAAAGATACAGAAACACAACAGTAACAACAAAACACAGGAACAACAGTGGGACAAAAGCGGTGAGTACAGCCGATGGATCAAAATGTTAAGAAGCATTGATATGACAGCATTGTGCAGCATGGTGCGCATGATGGTCTCGTCACAGTTGCAGTGTAACCATTATCAGGCTTTCTAGTAGCGTCACAGATGAGGAGGAAAATAAGT
Source organism: Apaloderma vittatum (assembly GCF_000703405.1). NCBI lineage: Eukaryota > Metazoa > Chordata > Aves > Trogoniformes > Trogonidae > Apaloderma > Apaloderma vittatum. The sequence goes on along the minus strand of NW_009727960.1, from coordinate 29,666 downwards.
AAAGGAAAACAATGAGAATAAAATTGGATATTTATGGGATGTGTAGTATGGAAGAAAAAACTCAAATGTTTTCTTAAGACTTATCAAATGATAAGTGATGGAGATTATTGTCACCGGTTAATGACTGGGGACAATATTTTAATGAACAAGAGTGTGTAAAGAAAATAGGACATGAAGGACTCTGAAAGTAAACACGCTCACATTTGACTGGGAAAGCAGTCAATGAAGGGCTAAGATAGGGCATTATTACCAAAACAGGAAGGTAACAATATTATTTTTGCAGAAGTAATCTGAGTGGTATCATGCAAGCAGTGTTGCATTTTTCGAAGTAAGAGAAGGAGTTTGTGGTTGTCTTAATGCAGCATTATCACCAGTAGTTTCCAAAGGAGAATTTATACTGTCTGTTTCTTACATTTATCTTGGAACGGAATGAGTCACCCCATGGAAACACCCAGCTCTTTCCATTTCCTTTAAAAACTTCTTAATCAACTAGTTCTAACCTGAGAAGGTTAAAGTTAAATGTGATTACTCACGACCATCAAGGTATATGGGAAAGCTTAGAAATTAGAGAGAGAGAAGAGTAGTATCTGAGGGGGAGATGGAGTTGTCGTTAATATTGGAAAGTAAGGCTAGCCTAAAGGAAGAAGCCAGAAATTAATGAGGCAATGAACAGAAGAGCATGAGAGTGTGCAGTGAAGTGAGCAGAGGGTAGGTCAGAGTCATGAGGCAAGAAAAGTGCTATAGGGAGGAGGTGAGGTAAGATAATTTTGCATCTGCAAGGGTATAAAGGGAAGTGTTGTAGGAAGAGTTGGAAAGAAAATCTGAAGGAAATGCACAGAATACTCAAGTGTTATCTTGCAAGATGTTAGTAAGAGCCCATGCAGAGGGAAATACAGGTGAAACAAAATATCTAGCTGCTGCGTATGTGTTGCACTATCAGCAGCAGTCATTCACTTCTATTGGTTTTGGTTTTTGCAGCAGCTCTGGTCTCTAGCACTAACACAGCCAGGATAGAATGACAATTTTTGAGTTTGATTGCTGACAGATTTTCTTTTCCATTTTAATTCAAAAATACAGTGAGGGTTATTTGAACAGAAAGAACTATTCATTCAGTAAAACTAGCGTCTTGCTCACCAGCTTTGCTTAATCTGGGACTTGTGCTTATTCGCACGAAACTACCATTGAGGAAAGAATACAGTGAAGTGTTGTAATTCTCATATGGTGAAACCAGTTAGTTCACCCTAAGGGTACTGAAATGTTTTCACAAACTGAGTTTAAGATTCATCTAATTGGTTCATCCTCACGCTTTCACACAGCTTGCTGTGTTTGCCAGCTTTTTGACCCTAACATAGACTATTTGGGTGAAACCTAGACTTGTGGCAAATGGTGGCAACTCCCCACCTCTCCTCTCAAGGCATTACCTTGAGTTATGTGGGTGGACTCGATCAGTACCCTTGGCTGGCTGCCAGGTCAACAGGGAATCAAAATCATAGAATGTTTGGGGTTGGAAGGGACCTCTAGAGATCATCTAGTCCGACCTCCCTGCCAGAGCAGGATTACCCAGGGCAGGCCACACAGGAACACCTCTCCAGGTGGGTTTTGAAAGCCTTCCACAGGTGTCCCTACATCATGAAAGAAGATAGAGTGCTGGGAAAGGGGTTTGCTCCTAGCTTCCCAAATGTTTTGTACAGTCCCAACTGTGCTTTATACCTCGCTCTTTAATGAAGGAACAGAAAAAAAAATCTTTATCTTCCTACACAAATTCTGTTTCTTTTACAGATGTAAGGAGAAACATTTCTGCTTTCATGCACCTTGCTGTTACGCACCCAGGAAAGCTTTTCTCATAGTAACTATAGTGCACAAACCATACTGCTTTTTTTCCCATGCTTTTGTATAAGAACTGCACCTCTCTTTGGCAGTGAGCCTCAATCGCATCCATGCTTGTCACTGTGGTATTGTCTTCCACCTTACTTCTACCAGGTCTCCTGGTGTAGTAATGTGGGACAGTGTTGAATGTAAAGCACACTCAGCTGGCTCTTATACTTCAGTCTGGACATCTGACCGTCATCAAATCCAAGTTATTTGGGTCAAACCCAAACATCAGGCTAACCTGTACCTAGAGTTATATTTTCTGCTTTGGCTCGTGCAGCTTTTCAGAAAAGATACAGCTAGATCAACCTGATCTGTCATTAACAGGGTGTATTCAATCTAATATTATGGGAGAGAAAACCTTCGTGTTGCAAGATAGAGAGAAGGATGCATGTTTAGCAAAGCCTGAGCTTAAGGAAGTCCTGTTACACGGTGTGCTGCCTGGCTACAGCCCGGTACCGCGGCTCCACCTCCATCATGTGATCCAGTGTGTCAGACTAGCATCTGCCACATAACCAGATCCACAGGATCTCATGCTGATCTTGAGAAGTCTTGGAAAACCGAACTGTTCATCTCCTTAAGCCATTAAGGGAAACTGCCTGTTTACCACCCTAGTGGCAAAATAAGTGCTTGGGAGGTGAAAGAGACCACAGCAGCACAGCATGTCTTCACTCGCCCAAAGTGCAAATTATACCCATAAAAGCTGCCACTGCAATTTTGAGCTCAGAGCATTCTCCGGATCTCTCATGGTTAATACTGTGGAATGTTTCAGCTATGTTTGTAGTCATGAATGTAGGATGGAAAGCCAGTCCGTAATTTTCTACCCACTGTTTATAAATGCCGTATGTTCAAAATGTGGGTTTTTCTTTTTCTTTCCCATTGTCTTGATATAGTCTGACTCAGATTTAGGGGGTGGGGGTATATTTTTAATGTGATTATACCATGGGAGGAGGTTGTATTTATTTGGGTTTTGTCTGTGTGGCTTATTTTCCAGAGTTACTTCTGCAACAATGACACTTTTAACTTCAACTACGCCCAAGCCAAAGCCGCCATTGGCCATTTTAGTGAGGCTGAGGAGGTATGTATTTACTTTTTTTTTAAAAAAAAAAAAAAAAAGGGGAGAATTTCCCACATACTCCACTTTCCTTCCCTTTCTCCCTCCAGATCTTCATGTTGGTTGAAAATAAGCAGGTTCTCTGGAACATCATCTTCCCTTTCTTAGAGGAACTGAAACTCTCAGTGAATACTATTCAGAAAAGATTATCTTGCTAATCTTGTAATGTTAGGTATATGGGGAGTCATGCTGCTTGTGGTGCATCACAAGAGTGCTTGCAGCTATCTCTAATTGATCAAAGAATGCCCTCTTAATCAGATTTCCTACGCTTTGTCTGGGATCCCAGGCAGTCTTATTGTTCAGACTGACTAGGGCATGCTGACTAAAAGACACTGAATAGTTAAGAGCTTCTAGGTGTCCCCAGAAATTTGTGTTTAAAAAAAAAGTCTTCCTCTGGGAGATGTGGGAGGAAAACAGGAAGTATTCACTATCTTATTCAGCAGCTTCCAGATGCAGCTGGAAGAGATTAACTTCTACACACAGCATTTTCTGTGTCTGCGTGCAGTAGAAACTTAATTACAAGTAAAATATGCAAAAGCAAAGAGCTATTATGAAGATGGAAGCAATATTTTCCACAAGATCAGAAAGAAGACAAGCCAGGAAAAAAAAAAAACAACCCACAACTAACCACGTAGTCTACAGTGAATCATCTAGGGTTTGGGGGTTTTTGGTTTTGTTTTTCCTGTCTTTCTAACTTTTTAGCTCTTCAGGTTTCTTGACAACAGAGCCCCCTTTTTCTCTTTTGTTTTTATCTTACTGATTGGTTGGTTGGTTTTCTTTGTCCCCCTAGCACCCACTCCCTCAATTTCTGTGACCTGAAACTGCATCTCTCTTTAAGAAAAATATCCAAGACTGTCAGACAAAACAGATATATATTTCAATTCACCTCCCTTAACTTAATTAGCTCAATGAAAATGTAGGTGAGTGTCTTTTAAAACTGTGCTAGCAGGCTATAGTTATTCCTGAGACTTCATAAAAATGGTAACACTCTTAAGTATGCTTTAGCTTCAGCCAGGCAAGAAAAAAACACAAAGGTGTAAATTGCTTTTAATCCATATTTTTCCTCTTACGTTCTTACAAATGACTCTATATAAACTTGTGTTATGTAACTGATGCACTTAAATAACAGAATTATGTCATAAATTGATGAATCTGGCTTAATGTCCGATTTTTGATTTTGATGACACTTTCATATAAAGATCACTTCCCCCAGTATCTCATAAACTTGTAAAACATCTCCACATATAGTATTTATTTATTTAAATGCTTACTCCCTGGACACAATGAAATAAAACCTATGATAAAGTGCTGCTTACAACGATAATGCTGCTTTCTTTTTATTTCTTCCCTCTTACCCTTCTCCCCTTCCCCTCCCCCTGCAAATTAGGGAATCAGCAATGTTTACCCAATAAAGCTGTCAGTGATTTGTGGAACTCACTGTTCCAGTACATATGTCTGCTCCTATAAACGTATTTTAAGTTTTTGCCAGTAGTATCCTAGTATGGTTACAAACATACCCTGCAGAAAGGCATAAACAGCTTTTTTTCTGTGAGCAAAGCCAGAGTACATTTTAAAATGTGTAACTTCCCCCTGTGCATCCCTTTAGATGTAGAATGTAATAAATCTGTGTTTGTTCAGTAAGTTACAAATGACGAGTGTTTTGTCTCTGAGCCTTAGTGAAACCAAAATGGTTAGTAATGGCTTATTGCTCACCTGGAATGATCTCTGACACATATGGGGAGGAAAAGCTCATATTAGATGTGAAACTTCTGGTATTTCAAGAAGATGCTAATGTAATTGCTTGCATTGCTTTCTAAACAAACACATTCCAAATAGGTTTTCCCACAGGCCCAGCGTTCCTTTGTGCCGCTCGCGTTGCATGGCCGCCCACTGGCAGTTGTTCAGAGCAGGCCGCACCCTCTGCGGGGCCTGCAAGTTCTGAAGCTGCAGAAGGTCCCTCGGTGAGCGTGGTGCTGTGCGAATCCTCCACCCGCCCGACACAGAGAGGGGCCCCTACGCCGCACTTGCGTACCCTCACTCTTCTCATGCAGCGGTTGCTTGTGTGGCTTAAACCTTAGCTGCGTGTTGAAACGAGGCAGGTCTGCCTTCAGTTTCTTTAAAAGTACATGCATGTATAATCTTCTCTTTTCCTTCTTCCTGCAGGTGTTCCTTTTGATCCAGAGTGAGAAGATAAAGAATGATTTTGTTTACCTTAGCTGGCTAGCTCGCTGCTGTGAGTCACGTTACTCTTAACATTGCAGAACACAGATCCTCCTCTATTGCGTCAGTCTTGGCAATCCACTTTCCTAATTGAATTTAATGTTGTAGGTGGATTCAGAACTATGAAAGTGAAAAGCTGATTGCACTAGTTATAGTGTGGGTGGTTACTGCACCTTTCACACATCTGGCTTTAGTAAGCAATTACTGCTTCAATGCAGTGCTCAGTTCTGTCGGTCCAGCTTTGTCCTAACCAGTGAACCTTTTTCTCCTCAATTGTCTACTGAATTGCTTGAGTTAAGATTTTCTGTCTTAAAAGACTGAATTACAACTCTAAAATGTTCAGAGTAAAATATAGAATAAGAAAATAGAAGCATCCTTACTGGGTCAGGCCCAAGGGTCTGACTGCCTCCAAGAGCAACCAATGCCAGATGTCATCTGACAGTCAGGCAAGCATATGCGCTATTTTTCTTCCTACCACTTTATTCTTCATGTTGTCCAAACTCCTGTGCCTGAGGAAAGTCCTTTATAATCTTCAGCAGGTTTTTTCATCGAAAATTTTTCAGTTCTTTCCTTGAACCCAGAAAACTTTTTGCTATATTTAATATCCTATGGCAAATTTTGTGTAGTTTTTCTGAACCAGTTGTAAAAACATTGCAGAGTAGAGCTCAGTACAGATATAGCTACAGTGCCACGTGCAAAATAGTACAGAGGTGGGCTTTTCTGATGACTGAAGCCTGAGACTCCCTAGGCTAATTTGTTTTCCTTACAGGTCCTCAGTACAAAACTGTTCTTTTATCAAAGAATTTTCAGTAGTTGTACTTGGAATGTAAATATTTATGTTTTGGGACGTTTTGCCATATTGCAGATGTGATCAACATATCTAATGTGATGTTTCCGGACAGGCACATCACACCTATGGATCCCTATCTATGACTTTCTTTTAGGACCTACCAGTTTATTTCCTTTTTCATTAGCCTGCAGTACTTGGTTGTGGTTGAGTGTCTTCTGTGTGAATGTTTTATGTGGATTTTTGATTGGAGAACTCCCATTGCAAAGGGAATTCATGGTTGTACAGGAGACAGTGAGTGTTCATCACTTTGATTCTGTGCTCTAGTAGCCCTTTGACATACATCTGGGGATGCAGAACTCTTTGAAGGTGCTACTTGTCATACATGAAGTAGAGTTAACACCGTGTTATCAAATAAAAATTTTCTAGCTCTTTCATAGGAGTTGCAATTTGTTCTTGAGTGTGCCTTTTGCCATTCTGAATTCTTGCTGAAGTTTCAACAGAGCTGCTATATTTTTCTGTTTCTATCTTCAAATTTTGATTTTTCATTCCCAAACAGCTGCTAGAATTCTTTGCAGAAACAACTGTTTAATGATGAATTCAGTTATCTTCTTGTGTCAAGTATGTAGATTATTATTAGACCCTTCTGGATAAAAGCTGCTGTAGAAATTACAAAGCAATATAATAACATATTCATGCCAGAGTGTGATTAGGTATTGAGTAATAAACAGTTCAATGCTGAAGTATTTCCAAAGGGCAGGGGGTACCAAAGATACATTTTTTTGGATGCTAGACAGTATTTTTTGTGTAGTATTATTGTTCTATTTCTAGCAAATTCTTCTCAGAGAGAAGCTAAAAAACTTGACACTGAATTAGCACAGTACTCCATTCCTCTAGATAGATGGGTTGGTATTTGAAAATTAAGTCTTGGCTGTTTGCTACTGTGCATGGTATCTGGAGCTGGTGAGAGAAAAATCTGATTTGATATCTTGCTGCTCCTAAATGAGAAGTGTTTGTAAAGCTTGTGACTTGGTGAGATACGTTTATTGTTGATGATTGCCACCCACTCTACCTGCGACACATGTATTGGCACAGTGAGCACGGGTAGAATAAACTCTTTTGAAGAAAGACAAGAGTGGTCCATGTGTGAACAGCCAGATATTCTGTAAGTAGCTGGCAAGACTTGAAAAAGAACGGAATACTTAATTTCTTTTCTCCCATGAGTCAGGAATTATTGATTTCAACCTCAGATTCAACTGAATGGGTTCTTACCTCCAGAAAATCAAATTTTAGAACTCTTTGTGTTGAAACACCCTAGTAGAATTTCCACTAGCTGAGATGGAAGATTCAGATTCTTTTATTTCTCATTGTGTGTTAACAGTGATGTTTAAGGCTGACTAAAAAATCTAGTCATATAGGCAGATTTAAAATCTGAGCACAAAATCTCAGGAATTTGGAAATGTTTTTCCTCATAGACATGTAAAGACAAGTTTGGTTATGCCTGCAGGGGCTCTGCTCTCCCCCACCCCCCTTTTTTTTTCTGTTTGCTACGAATCATGAGAATTGAATATTTAGATAAAGGTGGGCGTCAAGTATTAAAGACTTCTGTTCAGTGCCAATTAAAATTTTTCTGTGTGTAAGAACACATAATCCTAAAACTCACCATCTAAATGGATTGCCACAGTTCATTGTCCTATGTAAAATAACTTCTCTAATGCTTTACATTCTGTTCCTTAATCACCTCTGAAATCATGAGAGTTGTGCTTATTGCTGTATCTGTGAAATATAAATTGAAATGTAAACGCCATAATTATTCCTCTTGACGTTGGTATTCTCTGGTAATTCACTGTTATTGCTAGTGAGCCAGAAGATAGGGACAAATTTCCCTTCCTAATCTCATTCTTACAACGTGAGGCATGCACTTACATTAAGCAAAGAAATTTAGGAACATTTATTCCACGTGCCATGAGTATTGCTTGTGGCATATTCTTTTCATAAACCCAGCATTTTGTTGTTATTGCAGATATTATGAATAAGAAACCACAGCTGGCCTGGAAGCTCTATCTGAAGATGGAGACCTCAGGGGAGTCCTTTAAGCTATTGCAGCTCATTGCAAATGATTGCTACAAAGTGAGTCTTCTCTTTAGAACTTGGTGTATGGCATGTTAATTCAGTGATTGTACCAACAGCCATTTTTTTGATAGCTTCCATCATTGTCATCACTAGTGAACTTTCTTTTACAGCACCGGGGTGTCTAATAATGTAGATGACTTGGCAAGGATTCATCAATATTTTAACCTATGGGCCTTCTTGGTAGACAACCCACTGATTAAAACACTGCTAAATTATTGCATGCTTGAGCTGTCAATAACGATAACAGTTTCTTCTCTTACTAGGCATTCATTGTTGGTAGAAATGACAAGAAACTTCTAAGAGAAAAAAAATCTGGCATAGATTCAGCGAGCGGCCTTGTGGTACCTTTTTTTTCTGGGACTGTTATTTTTTCCTTAAAACTTATAATGGCAATGGGAGGTACTCCTTTGTTGATTGTAAGGAAATGGAAAGAGAATTCCCACAACTACGATTCTATCTGCCCAACTGAGGCGAAAAGACACGGTGTGCATGTAGTCATTAGGAATAAAACCACTCAGGAAAAATGGTGAGCTTAACTGCCTACAGCTGGATTCCTGCTAGCACATAATAGTTCTTCTTTTGAAGCTTTTCTAGAGGCGACTTTTAAAGAGATGAGATTAGACTAAGCTGTCTAACATTTTTAAAAGCTGTGCTTTTAAAAAGTGGACTATGTCCACTTTAGGAGGGATGCTCTGGGCGTTTTAGAACAAGTTGAAATAAATGCTACTAAGCTTCTAAATTGTGTTTACTAGTTCTGCTAATACACAGCTAGCACACCTCCAAATTCTGATTTATACAAAGCTATGTTAATAGTGATGAGATCTTGGAAAGCTGATTGCAATTCTGCTTAAGTTCATAGCATCTAACTCTTCAGGTGATGATGTCTATACACAGTGAAACTTAGCTCTGATTCAAGTGGTTTCGCTGTTCTGCAAAGCATGGCAAGAAAACATGAGAGCTTCATCTGCAGGATGGATGTAGAGGCATGTAAAGAAGACTTGTCTGAGAGGGCTGTAAATGGCACTGTAGGAGAAAGAAAAATTAGTTGTCCCATGCAGTGTACTGCTGCGCAAGATTTCAGTATAGGGTGCTGACTCCAGCATCCTCTCTGCTATCTACAAGGGTGATTGTGCTGTGTGTTGGGACCTCGAGGAGTAGCAGCTCAGTAAAGGAGGTTCTTTGGAAAAGTGTCATGGTGAGACACACACCATCTGCTTTTCGGAATATATTGGCCAGAGCCAGAAGGTGGACTGAAGTCATTTGGGGAGCAGCCATTTTAGATTTAAATTAAATACATAGAACATAAAGAAAGATTGTAATTTCATGATTGTGCGAATATAGTGGTTCGCTATTTTAAGAACACAGATGTGAGAAGAAGAGCAAAACACAGATAAGAAGTGTAAAACTCATGGAGCTGGTTCAGTGGAGTGTAATGCAAGTGAATACGCAGGAGCTGGCAGCTTTTAGCATACGCTTATTAGAGATACAGTGACCAGACTTGCCATCATAAAGAGAGTACACTGAGTCTTACTGGAAAATCTTCCAGTAATTCTCAGTTCAGCCATGCTCTCCAAAGAGCAGCAATATCCACATACTATCTGCAACACTCTTTTTTTTTTCCCGTTTTCCTTAATCTGACAGAGTAGCGTATTCTCAAAATCCAAACAGATGCGTAACTGAAAGTCAGAAAATCTACATCATGATCTTAAAAGCATTCATCTAAAACTGAGAGAATTATCTCTTGCACATCTTTCAGGGATTCAACCTGCCAACTCACTCTAAAAGTCTTGCTGCTCAAGCAAGTGGCTATGCCTCTGGCGTTTCCCATCGCTGTAATTTGTGAAAGCAAGCTGACAGTCAACCTTATGTAAGATCTCTCTAAACCATTTTAAGTCTCACTTAAATCAGTTGATTACTTTGCCAAAATTCTCTCAAGACTTTATTGTACTCCGGAGGAGAAGCAGCTCCACACTTCGGATTTACCTAGATGTCTTAAAACCTGCACTTGCAAGACTTAATTTTTCAGGTTAATTATGTGTTTACATATGGCCATAAATGACTGCTCCAAAGCCCAGGGAATTTAATTTCAAAAATTATTACTATAGTATTATAAGTTGTATTTCTACACTACCACCTGTTTGCACCTCTTCCACTAAATGGCAAGGCCCACGTTGTTTGAGTCTGCGTGGCATTTTCTAGATCTTTCTGAACCATCATATTATATTGGAGGTCCTCAGAGGGCACCATGGCAATAACTTAAAGACGTCAATTCCACTCAGCTTCAGTCACAGAATCACACAGAATCACACAATGTTAGGGGTTGGAAGGGACCTCTGAAGATCATCTAGTCCAACCTTCATCCCAGCACACCCAACCACTACACCATAGCCTCAAGTGCTAGATCTACTTTTTTTTTAAACACCTCCAGGGTTGGTGACTCCACCACCTCCCTGGGCAGCCTGTTCCAGTGCCTCACCACTCGTTCAGTAAAGAACTTCCTCCGAATATCCAATCTAAACTTACCCTGACGCAACTTGAGGCCATTTCCCCTTGTCCTGTCATTAGTAATTAGAGAGAAGAGACCAGCACCAGCCTCACTACAGCCTCCTTTTAGGTAGTTGTAGAGGGCAATAAGGTCTCCTCTCAGCCTCCTCTTCTCCAGACTAAACAAACCCAGTTCCCTCAGCCGCTCTTCATAGGTCATGTTTTCCAGACCTCTCACAAGGAGGACAACATTAAACCAGTATCTGTTTAACGTAACTATATCAGATGCCAGTTTGGAGACATCAGTATTCAGTTTTTCTTTTTAGCTGAAACATCGGACACTGTTTATACTCACTATCTTTATTCCCATCCATTTAATGCTTTCTGGCCACCTGTGGTTAAAATCGCCATTTATGTGAAGAAAAGGGAATTATTACTCATTCTGCAGTACCTGTGTTTCTCTGGCTGAAGTTTCCAAACATAACTCCCACAGCCTGTCCTTTTTTCTCAGCAGGTGCCAGCTTTCAGCCACCCAAGGGTGGGAGGCCGTGCTCAGTCTGCCTTCTGTGCTGTCTCTTGGGAAGATGCTAGCCACAAACAACATTGCTATTCAAGCTTCCCAAGTGGAGAACACTCACAGAGTTAAGGTCCACACGAGTTACACAGACTTCAAGAGCCACAGTTACTGTGGCTCGTCCCTTCACACTGACTGTTGCCAACCAGCTTCCTTCTTGTTCCCATTGACAAATAAAGAACCTAAGGCAGTGAATTTTCCTACACTCAGGAAAATTTTGGATTAGAGAGTCACTGAATCTTATTTTGTACTGTACTGTAACAATGAAGAAAAAAAGAAATTAGCTCTAAGTTAAAACTCAAAAGACGTCCAAATATGTCTCTCTGACTGTCTCTATGTGAGGAAAAGTAGTTCTGTTTTCAAATATTTGAACTAGTTTGAAGTTGATATTCTATTCTATCAAGGACTTTGGTGTAGTCAGTATGACACTAGATAGGGCACCTCATGAAGAAGTTCCGTAAGCTAGCGTTATCTGTATATGATCAAAAAAACAGCGCTGATTGTTGCCAACTAATAAAGTTCACAGTGCAGTTTGTCTGGAATATGTTCAAAGACATAGACCACTAATGTCATAATACCACCTGTTTCCCTAAATAGAACTGAAATGTGCCTGTTCTGTCTCACTTGGTGCCTGCAGAAAACAGGAAAATGCACGTTGCTTCTACGACTTACTGCTGATTTCAGAAAACCAAGCTTAAAACTTTTAATCCCCTTCTGAAAAATGGTCATATATTCAGGTGTAATGTTTCACTTTCTGTGCAGATGCGTCAGTTTTACTATTCAGCCAAGGCATTTGATGTTCTGGAGAGACTGGACAGTAATCCTGAATACTGGGAAGGCAAGAGAGGTGCTTGTGTGGGTGTCTTTCAAATGATATTAGCTGGCCAAGAAGCAAAGTGAGTATTTTGTGTTGTATCTGATTTTATTTTTTTATTTTCCTATTTCAGATTAGCTGTAAACCAGAATCATAATCTTAGCTTTAGGACTACATGTTCCTCTTCCAATTCTTTATTGACCTTTCAGAGAATAGACACTCTGGCCATATGCAGTGATCAATTGGAAACTTACCTACCACACCAACAGTTATAAATGGAGAATAACTTACCAGCCAGTGCTATGAACTGTAGGAAAAAAACCCATGTTAGTCATTATACTAGGAAGAGCTAAGCTATAAATGCAGTATGTTCATGAACTGAGGGAAAAGAACCTTGTTTCATGTTGATGGTGTAAAAGTGGAAAGCTGGTCCCATGACATTTTTTAAGGTTCATAGCATAGGACTAAGGAAGCGTTTACTCAGTGGTATAGGAAGGACATGATTTCTCTGAGTGGATGAGACTGTGTTTTCACTAAAATTTGCTTTCTGAAGATACCGTGTCAGCCAAACATTCTTACTTGACAAAAGCTTAAAGGAAATTACCTGTGTTGCTGATAATTTTGCTTTTGGCCCGTTTCACTGAATGGGAGAATAAGAGAGAGTAGAGAGGGTGTGTTTAAGAATTATTCTCTCATGAATATTCTGCTGTGATGCCAGATGGCCTTTCTTCCCTGCCCAAAGTTGCTGTTTCATTCATGCCTGGTAGGTGTGTGTCTTGGCTTCTACACCTTCCTTGTATTCCCTTCTCTGTTGGAATAATCTCATTAACTACTGCACCCTTCAAGTGTCCTTTCAGCAATTACTGCAACAGATGCAGTAAAATACATGTAGCTTGCCTGGTTTTCAATATGTGTACAAGTTCTTGCTGTAAAATAGCTGCCAAACTGCAGCTTCACAGTGGTTTATCCTACTGGTAATGTTAATCTCCACATTACCTATATTTATGTGTAAGGTGCTTTGGCAGCATTAAGCTAGATGTTGCCATCTAGCAAGCAGCATTAAAGATAAAAACCGAAAAAGATTGCTTTGTTCTGGGGAACTATTTTGCAAGAGTAAGGATTTTTATATAAATACACCACACATGCACACACTAAGCTCCAAACTAATTACAGTTTGCTCGTTTGTTTGTTGGGTTTTTTTTGAGGGGGTGGCTTTTTTTACTTTTAATTTCTCTCCTTGCAGTTATATACAGGACCTTTATTTTTTGTCCCCTGGGATCTCATCTACTGTGCATTTTTATCTAGTCCTGCTCTGCAGATGAATGAACATCTCTGTCTAGGAACCGTGTTTTGCCAAAGTTTGGGCATGGGTAGTTGTTTATTTGATCAGTTGCATCTTACCCTCATTTAAATATTTGCTTTTCACCTTTGTAGAGAGACTCTGCGGGAAGTTGTGCATCTTCTGAAGAGCACTGGTAATTCTCAAGCAGAATACATTGTCCGCATCTTGAAAAAGTGGGCCAAGGAGAACAAAGTCCCTGTTTAAGTCAGTTTGTTTGGTTTTGTTGTGTTGGGTTTTTTTTAATTAAAGCTTTTCTGGTACTTGTTTTGTTGGACCACTCTCTGTTCCTCATCCAAAGTTTCAATTATTTAGTAGCAATTCCAACTGTCCCCAAGTCAAAGTGCTCCTCAGATGTTCCTCAGATTTCTCCACATCTTACTGGACCGCTTTGTAGAGCTATTTTCAGCAAACCTTCAGACCTCTGGAGAGGAATCATTTGCTAAATGAGTGAGACAAATTTACTTCAGCAAATGACAGAATGTGACAAGTAGAGAAGATGGCAGCGACCACCAAAACCCAGGAGGAATGGTATCAGATAATACACAAAGATTTCTATATTATTATCTGTCTGGGATAAAATACAAACCATATTCTGAGCACTGTCCTTTTATGGACACATCTCAATAATTAATACTGTCATTTCTTTTTTTTGTCTGTATGGATTGTTTTAGCATGATTTGGTGGTTAGATGGGGGTTAATCAACCTCAAATGCCAAGGTCCGTAGCGGCTTATTTGCTTCTTTGGTTGGTCGCAAAGCATGATGCCTTTTCAGAGCATGGAGATTTGACTGACTGTATTGTTCAATCTCGCTTTGAGGTTTGATGCTGAGAACATTTATTCATGTTAATATCATTCATGTGTGTAATCCATTTAGTTTAGCAAGCTGATGGATAAAATAAAATACTGTATTCTCTACTGTCTCTGCTTCAATTAAAGCTCTTAATTGAATCCACAATTGAATGTCTTGTTGGTCTGTGTTGCTTCATACTGCAGAAGTTGAAATAGTATGTTAATTTTGCTGTGGAAATGGGCAGATCTGTGACTGGTCGTTAAACGCATGTTCACTGATCAATCAAAGGCAAGCCATTGGCCTTGGTCCTGATTTTATGGTAGTTTGCTGCAAATAAGGAGGCTGGGTGTATGTGGAATGTATATACCTGTCTGCCATATAACCTGTCAGTGTTTTTACTGCTTTAAGCAAAAACCGTGGGTGTCATCATTCAGGTATCTAGAAGTACGCTGATAATTGTGGCTCCTTGGATTTACATCTAGAAAACTGATCCATCATACTAGCTACAATAACAAAGCCTTTCAGCAGGGGCGGGGGCAACCTTCCGCTCATTCAAAAGAGGTGTGGAAGGAGCAGCGTTTTCACTGAAAGCAGTTACAAAACATATTTTACTTGTAAAATGCATTTTTCTTTTCCTTCCTAGTTTAATTAAGTTGGAAACAGGAATACAATTATGAGTCTTGGTGCAAAGCTTAAAAAAATCATGTTGGTGTCTTTGTAGCAGATGTTAAATGCATCTAATTACTCCCTTTATTGAAGCTTAACCTGCAGGAGAGCTGAAGAGCATCCAAATCCAGTGCAGGCCGTTTTACACGTTGGCTGACTCTTCTGAAGTAAGTGTGATGATATTGCAGCATAAGGGCTTGGGGACTAATTTTAAATTCTCTATCTCTGACTAGTGTAGACGTTTTTGAAAACCTCACCTTTGTTCACTAGTCGCATGTGATAATGAATGATACGCTAAATAACATGGAGGGTAGCAGAGTGCATTTTATTGACTGGTAATTGCCGAGGGTTCGGGCTGGGCTGGCCACCAATGCTGACAGATGCTCTGTAACCCCTCTCCCTTCCCAAAAGGAAAGGGAAAGGGAATGAGGCAGAGAGACTGACAGATTGGAAAAGAAAACTAGAACAACTTTAATGAAACAATTATACTACTAATAAGATAGAAATAATGAAATATATACAAATACATACAAATTAATATTGAACCTGGCTTTGCCCTGCCAGTAGCAATCCCCACTGATCTGCAGAGCAGGCGGCACCGGAGAAGCTCAGCAGCTTCAGGAGCTGGATACAGGAGTTGGATTCAGGAACTCAAGATCAGGTTGAAAGGCAGATTGGATGAAGTCCTCCTCGAACATGGAATGGAATACTCTTGGTCACCTGTTCTGTCCATTCCTTGTTGGGGGTGCAACCTTTTACTTCCTTGTGACCCCTTTTACTTCCTGGCACCCCCAGAGTGGCACACAAGATCCAGCAGTGACCTTGGTCAATACAGGAGCAAGGATCAGCAAGAACCTTTCTGTGTATCCATCTCTGGCAGTAACTAAACATCAGGTATTACCACTTCTAGTAGCAGACACTGTCCGCAGAAACATGCTGCCAACTTCAGAAAGTGCAGCCTCTTGGAAGAGGCTGAGCTGAAAAATAAAATTGCTGAACAGAATTAGCTCCGTTTAGCTCAAACTAGGACAATAATAAAGCTTTTGTCATTTAAGACATAAAGAACAGGGGATTGCAGGGCTTTGCCTTGAGCAGTGGTGAAATAAAAGATACATTATGTATTGTCCTAGCATTTAGGATCTTGGTAATGGAACAGATATGTACGTACTATTAAAATGCAGGACAAGAAATGTGCTGAAATACTGGTGTTAATTTTACATTAGAAATGCATTCTAAGAACATCTTCTGTTGTTTGAGATCGAGTTCAAAGAACTGAGATGTGACTAGGAATTGCCTTAGCTGATACAGAAAGGGAAGTTAATAAAGAGTTTTGAAAGCCATTTCTTAAGTAGAGTTAGGAAAATTTTATCCCTATCCATTTCCATATTTCCTTGAACTGTGGGAACGTAAGGATTCAGGGTGCTCTAAATTGGACAGCTCAGAATCAGTGTAGAAGAAAACCAACAAAAGTGACCTATACAGAACAAGCAGACAGTGACGAATGTATGTGCAGAGTCAGGGAAACAGTTGGGTTTATTTGGTCTGGAGTAAGTGAATATAAAATTGAAACAGTGGCATTTCAGATAATGTAGTGGAAGAGAGACTAAGGCAGAAAGAAATTCTTGCATCATTAGAATTTCAAGGAAGAGTATAGAAAATACAGTTGTTTCTTATACTCTGAATAAGCATCTGATTGTGGAAAATGAGCTATAGAGAATGCATGGAAGGTACTGTGCTAGCAATCATATCATTAATAGCGACTGGTAGAGAAAGCCAAACCTGAAACAGCGTGTAACTGCTTTTAGTTGGGTGTTGACTTATTCCCGATAGATAAAGAAGATGACCTTTAATTAAACTTAGTAATACCTGAGCAACATTTCTGCCAATGACATCTACACTGCAGGGGAGGACATTTATCCTGCCTGTTGCTGCCAGTGAGTTCCAGGATAACATCTGCTTTGGCCAACCTCTGAACTGATCCAATATAGCAGCAACCCTCTTGGATTAATTTTGGAATCCAGCATATAACTTCTAAGTGTAGTAAAAGCTGGAGCCAAGTAACGTACTAAACTGGAGGTGGCAAGCTCGTTGTGAAGGAAAAGCCACGTCACGTTCCAACTTGGTGGACTGTAGCAGGTGTTTAGGTTTGTGTGTTTCCCTCAGCTTTAAGATTGCTCATTCATGTTCATAACAAAGTTGTCCAATGTTGAATAAGGAATTTGGCCATTAGTTAGTAAGACATAAAATCAACAATTACATATATAGCTACAATTACATATGTAGCCTCACTATATGGGAGCTATACCTGCATGGAGGAGCACATCTGGGTTTTGCCCATTGGTTTTCTCTTAACGCAAATTTTCCCTGTGTTATCTCCAGAAGTAATTTCTCTTGTGTTTCATTTCTAGACATCCCTCTCCCCATTTAATCTATTCATACAATCACTGATTAAGTAGATAATTGCAGGACAGTGTCACCGGTAACCACTAAAATCAAGTCATTAACGGACTACAAGATAATCTGGCTTGACCTTACATGGTGCAAGATGGTGGATTTCATCTGCTAATATTTGTGTTGAATCCAGTAACTAACTTGACTTTCCATAAAAATATTTTCCAGAAATAAATTTGAGAGTCTTAATGTGAAGATGGATAATGAAAAATCCATAGTTTTACTTGTCAATTTGTTCAACTGGCTAAATCATCTTTGCTCATTTAGAAATTATACCTTAACTGTAAATTCAGCTTGTTTTTTAATTCAGTCTTGTCTTGATTCTTCCAATCTTCATCTTTGTCATTAGTCAGTAAAACCTAGAATTCTTTGTTAGTGGTTTGATTTTCTTAAAAATCAAGCCACCTTTGTCTATATCAAAGACAGTATCACTTGTAAGGATATTTTCCAGTCTGGAAAACTGGCAATCCATTTTTCAACAGATTTTTTTAAAAAAACATGGCCGTGTAGCATTAGGCATAATTTATCACTATATGGAATATTGGAATATGTTCCTCCATACTGTTCCTTGATGTGTCAGTATAGGTTGGGGACTGACCTATTGAAGAGCAGTGTAGGTGAAAGGGACCTGGGGGTTCTGGTGGCCAGCAGGATGCCCATGAGCCAGCAATGTGCCCTCGTGGCCAAGAAGGCCAATGGCATCCTGGGGTGGATTAGAAGGGGAGTAGCTAGTAGGTCAAGGGAGGTCCTCCTGCCCCTCTACTCTGCCCTGGTGAGGCCACATCTGGAATATTGTGTCCAGTGAGGGTGACAGAGCACTGGCACAGGTTGCCCTGGGAGGTTGTGGACTCTCCTTCTCTGGAGACATTCAAAACCCGCCTGGATGCGTTCCTGTGTGGCCTGCTGTAGGTGATCCTGCTGTCACAGGGGGTTGGGCTAGATGATATTTGTGGTCCCTTCCAACCCCTGACATTCTGTGATTCTCTGTTTCTATGATTCTCCTACATGTACACTCAAAGACTGCATTCACCGGTTTTGCCGTGTTATCACAGGGGAAGCTTGGATTAAATTGCTTCTTGACTGCAACATGACATGGAGGGTTTTTCCAGAAGTGATATTTTTCAGGATACAGTCTACTCTTCAGAAGAGACAGCCTGCCTTTAGCTCTACAAAAACTATATTTTGTTCAAATGGGCTCAGTTTTCCGTCTTATGCAGATCTGACCCTCACTAATTACTAGTCTGTTTCTCTACAGCCTTTTATTAGTGCTGGTTTACATCTATATCTGGATCGTCAAGGGATATGTTGGATCCTCCATCCTTCCAGGACCATACTAAAGTAAACCCCCAAAATACTCTATTAATCATAACTGATGGCTGCTTTTCATCATCTGACAATCTCAATTTATTTAACATGTACCTTAAGGATACTGGATTGTGCTAGTCTTTTAGATCAGGTATATCACATTAGAAATTTATGTGTGACTGCAATATGGTTGTATTCAGCTAAACTTGCAAAAGATCCATGACATGGGAGCTAATACTTGCCATTCATTCTTTATTAAATGATTCTTACAGCATCCCAGAAAGACTGATGGAGTCCAGTTGTTCAAACTGCTTGCAGAATTTGAAATAAGTTTTTTTTTCTCCCCCTATAATCACATTTAGAAGTCACACACCAAAAGCTCACTTTTGATTTTGGAGAGTTTAGACTTTCATTTGGAAGCAGACAGTTCCCAAATTCCTTATAGTTCTTGCTTAATTGATGAATTACACTAGCATGTATTTACAGACTTAAAAATAAAAATCTATATTTATTAAGATCTGTGACTTTTGAGAAGACGCAGTATATTCTTCAGTTAAAAAGAGAACTTCTGTTTCAATTCATACTTAAATGTGCCTAATTGCTGCATATTGTATTATTGTTATTAATTCTTTAAGATAACTTAAAATAATGAATGCAGTAAAATAAGTAATGGTCTTTAAAATGTTTTTACAGGTAGATCTTCAAGAACCTGGGACTTATTTTGACAGGAAAAAGACGCAGTATATTCTTCAGTTAAAAAGAGAACTTCTGTTTCAATTCATACTTAAATGTGCCTAATTGCTGCATATTGTATTATTGTTATTAATTCTTTAAGATAACTTAAAATAATGAATGCAGTAAAATAAGTAATGGTCTTTAAAATGTTTTTACAGGTAGATCTTCAAGAACCTGGGACTTATTTTGACAGGAAATACGCTGTGGGATGGTTTGTGGCGGTTCTCAGAGACAACTGAATCTAACTGAAAAGTGGGTTCCACCTATGCTGTTGCCTCTGAATTGCACTTCCATGGGCCTAGGAATTGCATTGTGGTTTTGGAGTCCTCAAACCACACTTTAAGCTGGCCCTGAACTAGGGAAGAATTATGAGCCTCAGACTCTGCCATCTGTTCCTTGATCACTGCAAGCAACTTCATGTGGTCAGTAAAAAATCCCCACAGAATTATATAATATACAAAAGAAATATTTTGGGAACACATACAATAATGTCGAGACAGTTTATATCATGTAGAAAAGAACCATGCTTCAATTCTAAGAGTTACAATGCACATTGTAACAATTTTCTTTGACAATTTTGTCCTTCTTAAGCATGATGGGATCATTGTGCCTGTCTTCTCTAAAGCTACTGGTAATCTTTTCCTTGCCTCACATCAGTGGGTGAGGGCATTACAGGCGTAGCCATTATGTGACAAAACACAACATCTTACTTTGCAGAGCTGGTGAGTTAATTCATATCACATGAAGTAAATGCATCTCTTGAAAATCAGTCCATGAGTGATAGCTGTATCTAAGAAAACTTGAGAAAAATTAAATTACAGAAACCAATAAACCAAGTCTTAAACTGCATAATATATTCCCATTACTGACAATTACCATAATATTGATGTTCCACAAGGTCAGTCTGACTTTTGTCTGACTTACTCACATGTGCTGAACTTAGTCATCCCTGAACAAACTTGGGGGTTATGTATTTCTGTAAAAAAAAAGTCAGTGGTTTTCCCTACCATTTAAAGGCAGAAGAGTTATTTTCAGGTCAGCAAGGTAGTTCCTCAGCAAGGTAATTCCTGAGGGAAGCTTTATAAAACTTCCCATTCAGTTTAGCTTGTTAATCCCAAGCAGGTTCTATCACTGCTTTTCGTTTCTGCCCTTTCACCTCTCCTACCAAGTGTTTTCCCTTCCCACCTCTCTAATAACATAACTGATCCTACAGGACCACCACAAAGCACTGCTGACATACAGGTGCCCAGGAATCTCTTCCTCCCATCACCCCATCTCTAAGCATCACTTGCCTCGCTCCACTTCACAGGCATTCGAGGCAAAGTTTGTTCAGATTTGTAAAATATGCTGCATCCTATGGAGGACTAGAAATCAGCATGATACTAAGACATAATTCAGTCTCTTAAAGCAGTGAGGAAGCATTTGGATAAGTATTCAATATAAGCTAAATCCAACTGTACAATTACTTATCAATCTAAGGGGGAATGCTTTTATGGTCAGGAAAATGACATTTGAAATAAAGCTGTCATATAGAAAATGTAGCTTGTTTTCACAAGCGTTTCTGATATGTTGCATCTATTCTTAAAACCATCACTGCTATTGCTGCTATGCTCAAAAATCTTTAAATTTCACGTCTTCTCAAAATACAACTTACAGAATCATAGAATCAGTAAGGTTGGAAAAGACCTCTGTGGGGGATGGCAGCTGAACTGCTGGTAACCTGGCATTGGTTGAAGACATTGACCTTGACAAATTCGCAGTGTACCCTTAAGATGGGAAGTTGTGTGTACTGAGTTTGGACATGTTTGCGGAACTTTCTCCCTCAAGATCCAGGGGGATGAGCCCAGCCAGAAGCTGCTAATTGTTAACCAATTAGAATGTGAAAAACAAGTGTTTGACCTATAAGAAAAGGCCACACTACCGTCTTCTAGTACCTTCGACTATGTATAAAAGGCACACCCTTTGTGTAATAAAGTAGCCATTTTTGAGCCATTTTAATACCATTCAGATGTGTCGTGTCCGAATCTACAACGAGAGACCTCTAAGAGCATCAAGTCCAACCATCAACCCAACACCACGATGACCACTAAACCATGTCCCAAAGTGCCACATTACACATTTTTTGAACACCTCCAGGGATGGTGACTCCACCACTTCCCTGGGAAGCCTGTTCCAATGCTTCAGAACTCTTTCAGTAAACAATTTTTTCCTACTATCTAATCTAAACCTCCCGTGGTGCAACTTGAGCCCATTTCCTCTTGCCCTATCACTAGTTACTTGGGAGAAAAGACCAACGCCCACCTCATCACAACCTCCTTTCAGGTAGTTGTAGTGAGTGATAAAGTCTCCCCTCAGCCTCCTTTCTCCAGACTAAACAATCCCAGTTCCCTCATCTCCTTCTTATAAGACCCCTCATCAGGATCATTGCCCTTCTCTAGACACATTTCACCACCTCAATGTTTTTCTTATACTGCAACACCCAAAACTGAACACAGCACTCAATGTGCAGCCTCACCAGTGCCGAGTACAGGGGGACAATCACTTCCCCGGCCCTGCTGGCCATGCCATTTCTGATACAGGCCAGAATGCTGTTGGCTTCCTTGGCCACCCAGGCATACTGCTGGCTCACGTTCAGCCAGCTGTCCACCAACACCCCCAGGTTCTTTTCTGCCAGGCAGCTTTCCAGCCATTCCTCCCCAAGACCTGGCAATCAACCTTGTTAAACCTCATACAATGGACCTCAGCCCATTGATCCAGCTTGTCCAGATCTCTCTGCAGAGCCTTCCTAGCCTCGAGCAGATCAACACTCCCACTCAATTTGGTGTCATCTGCAAACTTAGTGAGCGTGCACTCAATCCCCTCATCCAGATCATTGATTAAGATGTTAAATGAGAGTGCACCCACATGGCATGTACAGGACATCCAGGGGATCAGGTCCAGCCGGCAGGGGTTCATGAAAGGCAGGTCCTGCTTGACCATCCTGATCTCCTTCTATGACTGGGTGACTCGCCTAGTGGATGAGGGAAAGTCTGTGGATGTTGTCTGGCTGGACTTTAGTAAGGCCTTTGACACCGTCTCTCAGAGCGCTCTGCTAGAGCAGCTGGCAGCTCATGGTGTGGACAGGTGTAGTCTGGCTGGATGTCCGAGCCCGGAGAGTGGTGGTAAAAAGAGTTAAATCCAGTTGGCAGCTGTTCAAAAGCAAATGTTCCCCAGGGCTCAGTTTTCGGGCCAGTCTTGTTTAACATCTTTATCGATGATCTGGATAAGGGAATTGAGTGCACCCTCAGTAAGTTTGCAGATGTTATCCTGAGGTGGTAAAAAACAGTTTAATAAAATTCAATTTCTCTATTTAAATTATTCATGTATGGAAAACAATTTTTCTTAAGTAATTTTTTAGATGCTATTTTTAATTCTGTGGCAACTCAAAAGCAGCTTTTTGTTAAACTGCAAGCTCAGGATGTCATTAATTCTCAGTGATGAATATATGCTTTGCTTTTTGAAGGCAATTTGGTTTGGAAATAAAATTGTGGAAGTATGAAAATGCTGAACTGCACATGCAAATACGCTTCTGACTGTTCTGATCATAAGCTTATATGAAGGTTTAAAATTTGGTATTTTGTTTATGCAATCACCCTCAGCTGTCTGTGATAATGTGCACTTATTTAAATGTAGAACTTTATACAGATAAAAGCAGATTCCAACGTGTTGAAAGGCACTGAAAAAAAGCGTTCAGGAAACTGGAGTTTTTGTAAAATCAGTCTGAAAATTAAAGCAGAGAAAAAGTAAATTTCTCCAAGCTTACGGCCAAATTTTACATTGTATGTCTTTATGACTCCTAGAAGGCTGCTTTGCAATCTACAAGTGTATTTTATGTAATTCTCTTTTTTGAGAGGCTGAGTATCACTTGACACTCACTTCCTGAACAGCAATTATACTGATTTTTATTAGATTGTGGTATTTAATAAATTAAATATTTTAAAAATAATTATTAAAATGTTTGTATTTCACTAAAAACCAGAAAATATCCCAGTGGCAAGTGACCAAGGCTAGTCTAGCCTGCAGTCTGACTGGCTCTGCTTTTCATGGGCACTGAGAGAGTGAGTGTTCTGTCCTAGGTCAGCACTCACAAGAGAAACCCTCCTCAACAGCCCATCTATTGCACGTTACCTTTTGTATTGCTGAGAATCACTTCCAGACCCTTTTACGTCATGAAACAACATTAATACTCTTCTTAGCTCTTAGTGTAGAAATTGCCATTCAAGTTGAGAATTCCCCAATCCTTCTCGTTCATGTTACGGGTGGGTGGGGTAGCTCCTTGAAATTGTGACTCATATTTGTGAAGTTTTAATTACTGTTGGATGAATAAAACCAGCAGACAACAATACAGAGATAAGACAATAACCTGACTGCAAAGTTTCAGACAGGCAGGTAATCTTCGGCTGCCTCCAGGGGGCTGGCCTGATGGAACCGGCTATTCATCCGAGATAAGCATCCCATGCTGCAAATATCATTAAAGAAATGGTGCAAATGAGGGGAGAAAAAAGTGAGAGACAACTCCCCAGAGCACATAATCCCTCTCAATCTCTGTAGGTGTTTTTACACTGTCAAATGAGCAGGTGTGAATCATAAAAGAGCTACCACTAAGGAAAGCTATTATTTGAAAGGCAGCTCCTCTTCAATTTTAAAATCAGTTTAAGTACAGTTTAAGTGACATTGTTAGTCACAATCAACATGTGACAGCCAGATTCTCCTCAATTTAAGTTTATTCACCAGTTCGTTGAACTCTGCTCCCTTTCTATACATTTGTATTTTTAACTAAAAAAGTTTTTTGTGTGTGTGCTTTCCCAGGTACTCCTCTAAAAAATTAGTTCTGTGTTTATTTCTGATGTACCCCTTCTTTGCTAATCTTTGTATCTATAAGAAAATTCCAGGATTTTAGCTAAGACGTTATTTTATCTTTGGTAATTCGGTGGTTTTGATTTTCTTGTGACCGCTTAGAAGCTATCTGGGTTTGGGGGTGTGGTGGTTTTTTTTTTTTTTTGTGCGGTTACCTCTATTTCTTCCTCCTTTTTAGAAAAAAGTAAAGGGTAAACCTGCAAGGAGGAATTTCCTAGTGATTATAGACCTCAAACTAATCTTCATTGCTTGGCAGAGAAAACCTCTCAGATGCTGACCTTCCCAGATTAATTTCAGTTAAGACATAGAGTCCACACACCACTTCACCCAGGATCATTACTGCTGGAGAAGTTTACAGCTTATTCTGTCAGCCTCAACTGAGTTCACCCTTAACATCAGAAAAGCTTAAAGACGAGTTATACACTTGCTCCAGCAAGAAATTTTGACACCAGAAGCATAAATGATTATTAACAATTAAGTAAAAAATAAGATGTAACTAGAAAAGTGTTCTTATCTTGTTAGTTACAACTGAACTTGCTACTCTTATCTGAGAGGACAAATTGCCCGCATTCTGCTTGGTAAATGCACCCACTTAAGAGCTGACATTTAACATCTTCATATCTCACCTTCTCTCCAGGATCAAAAGCTGTTTCCAACATCAGCTTCTTCGAGCAGCTTGCTCTTCCTTGGCAAAGACACAGTTCTTCCCATTTTCTCTCATTCCTTTTTCTTACCAACCTGCTATTCCATGAAAACTTCAGCACTTGAAGTTTTGAATTTCCTCCGCAGTTCCTTTAACAGTCTTACTCTATTTATTAGCTTAACGAATGTTCCAATGTTCTATACAGCACAAAAATCACCAGCCACACAGAAGTTTTGTCAGTTTTTAAGTTCGCATTGAGCAATTGCACGTGAACAGCACAGATGATAGATAATACCCGCACCTTTGGCTGAGGAACTCTCAATGCCGTGACTCATGAACACCTGTAAATACCTTTACTTTTCTAGTATGAAGACTTGCCCTGGTTTCCACCTCGTTTTTAATGCAAGACAAAAGCCACGATTCTGTTTTCATCAGCCACCTACCAGATACCTGCTAGTGCACCATTTATGCTGTTCTGACACACAATAGGATATTGGAAGACAACCCCTCATTTCAGGAAGTGAACACAAGACACACCTAAATCCACTCCTAAAGGTAAAAAGTGTTTTCAGTTACAGCGGCAGTAACTACCTTTTGCATAAAAATTGTTTCTAGTCTTAAAATTTTCTGTTATTATTGAAATCTCTAACTTTTGATCAGGTTTGTTCAAAGATTTTCTGGAAGTTCTTGAAAGGAGTCCAGTGTCTCATAGGCTCAAACTTCCATTCTCCAAGAAGTAAGGTTTGATCAGTTCATGGGGAGCAATATACCAACACATTGGATAAAGTTCATGGCCACAATTCCTCTGCCTTGAAATCATGATAAATGAGTATTGTAAAGTGTATCATAATTGCCTGGAGCTAATGCACTCTTTCTGTTCCCAATATCTGGCATTTCTCTACCTGCCTACAGTCCTTCTAAAGCACTGTTTACTTCATTGAATAGAGTACTCTGAACTTTTTAAAGATGTGGCAGAGCAGCTGGTAACAACTCTAAGTATATGTGCCTGAGCAGAAAAAGCTAGAGGTATGTTCTGAAGAAAACAGTATCTTAACTAAAAGAATAAAAAACCTCAAAAAAAAAGCCATGACGGGAAACAATCCTGTAAATAAAAGAAATTAGCTTTCCCAATGGTTTGCAGGGCATTGGTGCTAAGTTTTTGAAAGGTTCGGGGATTCCTTGATTCTGGATCTGGCAGGAAACAACTTCGTAAGTAGGAGGGAAGACAAGTTCAACAAAAAGCACACCGGAATTCAGAGATCCTCATTAAACAGAAAACCAGCAATGCCAGAGGCATTGTTGGTGGAATGGATTCATGTGATGCAGCAGCATCTCTAGTAAAAGCTAAACAAACGCTGTCCTACCTGCAGCTATGTCATCTCCTCACACCAATCAAAGTTGCAGCTGCTGTGGCAGCAGTTTCAGTGAAAGGACCATGAGGAAGGACCATGAGGATCAACAAGGTGCCTGGTTGGACCATAAGAAACTAAGATACCAGGAGGATATAGTAAGGAAGCAGCTCATGGAAAATGAGGATGTTGTCTCCAAATAACAAATCCCAAAGCTGGTAGAAGTATCTTGTGGAGACTTTTGAGCAGCTGAGATCTGACTGGCACAGGCGTGAGCTGGTTACCAGTTTAGCTCCTATATCCTAGTGCTCACGTTAAGCAAAGTAAAGACAAACTGCCACCCGTGCCACCTAAGCTTGAGTGGGTAAAACTATTACTGAAATAAGCAGAACAGGTTTTCAGCCTCTGAAGCTGAAAGCAAGCTCCCTGAGACAGACACAACTGATGGTGAGGAGAGCTCTGCCTTCTGCCAGGACCCTGGGCCTGCTGCTGGGGGGTCCAGCCCCCAGGAAGTCGCACGGGCAGAGCAGCAGCTTCCAGTAGGTCCAGGAGAGCAGCGAGCACTGGTCTGTAACAAGACAGGGTTCAGCTCTGGAAATAATGAACTCTAAACGAGCTCTAAAAAAACAAACACAAACAGCCCAAAAGGAGGAAGGAGCACTAGAGGTTTGTCTCCCAGCCAGAGAAGGCATCTCAAGGCAGAGCAGGAGGATCCTACTGGCACCAGGGTTGAGGCCTCTGGAGGCTGATGGGGCTTTCTCCATCATTTGCTGTGTTTGAAACAAAGTCAGGTCAAGAAACTTCCCTTCACTGATGTGGCTGTAGCAGCTGTAGTTCTGAGCATCCACTTTGTAAGATCTGCTCATACTGGCTTTCACCAATGAAGTAAAAAGCAGCTTCAAATTCACTGCAAAATAACTCTCTTTCTGCAGTTGTTACTTTTGTTTTTTCAACTCTTAATGTGTCTCTTTCAAGACATACTTTCATTATTCAGTGCACTTCAGATTAACATACAACAGGAAAGAATTTGAACTTTGTGTTGGACTATTTTAGCCTGGTCATACCCTAAGAGAAAGCAAAATAATTAGCAAAATATGTCTAATAACATTTTTTTTTTTTTGTGCCCCACTGACAAGTGCAGCTCATTATGTTGTGTACAAACAATACGTGAGACAGAACTTAACACCATAGAACAAAGCAGGCAGCAAAAGAGGAAAACGATGATGAAAAAAACATAAATCTAACTAACTCCTCCTGAAACTGATATGACACAAGCCTGGAACTCTTCTGGTGTATTCAAAACCAAGTTTCTGCAGAACTTAAGACCCATTGGATTTGGTTTGTTTCTTGGGAGTCTTTCCTGAGTGCTTCAGTATCTTAGACTAAATGTAATGATAACATATTCAGTAACTGCTATGCCCGGATCTGCTGCCAAGTTTCTTTCTGATTTAGTTCAGATCCTCAGATCCAGAGCAAGCTGTCTTTGGTAACTGCACTTTAAATTCAAAGATCCAGAACTACTGTTTGTCTAGTTGAATAAACAAATGATGAGCCTCATAAAAAAAAGATGTGTGCTCCAAGATGATCAGAAGTTAGACAACATAAACATATGAGAGTTTGTCTAATTAAACACCCAGAAGAAGGGGTATATAAACAAACCAGTAAATATCTATGAAAACCTTAGATGTGAAAGGCTGCTTCTGTTATCAAAGTCCCTAATCCTAGAACAAATGGCTACCTGACACTATTTCCGATAACTACTTCTGGTTTTCTCTGTAACCCTCTCACAGGCCAGATTAGTTATTCATATTCAGCTTATTTTAATTTTTCCTGCTTAAAAAACGTGATAAAAATCTGACCAGGATGTGCTTCCACCTACACTACAACAAAGATAATTTAAGGTACTGAATTCAGGAACCTGCAAAACTCTTTTTCTTGCGGAGTGCCTGTGCCACATTCATTACTTCTCACTACAGATCTTAGGAGACTGACAGACAGAACTGAGCTTTAGGTTGGATACTTAAAATACACAGTTTACCTTCACCCCTTTCCACGGATATGCCAAAGTATTACCTGTGAACAAAAAATGTTATATTCCTGTTGTACTTATATCAATGTCTGGTCTCCTATCTGGTAACTGAAAACAAGCACTCAGCAGAGCTGTGGATCAGAGACCATGATTTCCATGCAAAGCTTTTGTTTGCTGGGCAATAAATTGTTATTTTGCTGAGGAAAGTCCCCTTTCTACCATCACAAGGTTTAATAACACAGACTACAGAGAAACTTTGTTGGGAACTAAAATCTTCCTAGCAGGATCTGGAGCTTAGCGATGCTCACTCTGATTGAATCCAGAAATACGTTGTCTATTATGTGTATCGTCAGAGAGCTCACCATGAAATGCTCACCAGGAGAACAAGTAGGATTTCCAAATAATTTTATTGTGGTGCTGAACATAAAAACATATTTGAAGAATGCTTCTACTGAGCTTGCTAGTCATACAAGGTTTTAAGATCAACGAAGTACCTTTGATTATAAAGCTCAACAAAGCCTTTCAGACTTCTAAGGCAGACAGCCTATGTTTCTCAGTTCAGGTCTGTCATTCCACCGACTTCCTGCTGCAAACAGTATTCCAGAATGTCCTGCATTCTCTGTTAGTGAAATAATAACTTTCCATAATACCATCCTAGTGTTACAGCCCTTCTCTGGATTTAAAAGACTTAATATGCAACGACAGGAAAACATCAAGCACTGGGACGAATGCAGTTTGGAAAGTTGAGTAATGTGCTGCACAGAATAGTCTGCTATAATTATCCAAAGTAACCCACATATGTAAATTATATTTGCCTTGCACTATATGAATACATTTTTCAAAAGAGAGCAAACCCCCTCTTATCTAGTATTTCTGAGACTAAAAATGAGCAAGACATTGTACCATCTTTCCCTCTACTCCAATTAAGCTGGAGAATATAATGCACATGGGTATGTTCATAGCTTCCTGAAACTTCACAGTGCCCTGGTGGCACACCTCCATCTGGAAATACCAGCCATAAATCTGTCAAAGTAGGTGGTGACAGACTGAAACACTTGCCGTGCTTGCAGACAGCTCTTGCTCATGAAGGAAGTCTCGCTGCTGCTCATCGCCCTGCCTTCCCTACCCTGTCCCTGGTCTAGAGGACAGCTCTTCCTCACCACGCCACAACTGCTCCCTGCAACCCAAAGTGATACCCCACAGACTGGGCATGACCGCACAACCAGCTGCCTTTCCTCGGAAGGCAGCCTAGCAGCCAGAGCAGCACCTGGGCTCTGGCTTTACAGAGCAATTTTGTTGAAACTTCATCTTCTCAGCTGGATCCAGCGGCCCCGGAGATAAGACGGGCTCATACATTCTCCCTTACAGCGTGGAAAAGGTCGGTCTGCCCCACAACCAAACCCTCGACCACGTTTAGGGGTGTATTTTTGTGGGGGTTTCTTTTTGTTTGTTTGTTTGGGTTTT
>NW_009727959.1:0-7131 GCF_000703405.1 Apaloderma vittatum | reverse complement strand
GTGAGCCGGAGGTTCATTTTCCTCGGTCGGTGTGGGGCCAGGCAGCAGAACTGGCCTAGAAAGCGGTTGCAGCCGTCGAAATCGACTCTGAGCTGGGCGGCGAGGGAGGCAGCGCACGCTGGAGAGGGCCGAGGGCCTCTTTGGAAAGAGTCCTCCTTTCTGGCAGTTGGCACGTCTATTGCCTGTGGGCCGACTATGAGAGATGCGTGTGGAACAGGAGTGGTAGAGATACCTAAGAGAAGAGGAAGGTGATTCCTTTCCCCTTGCGTGGTGTGATGGAGACCTCTCTTACTCGGTCAAAGTCCATTTCTCCAGGCTTGCTTTTGTAAACAGCTGAATGTCTTGTGAGCTGTTACTCTGCTGGAGCTTTCCAGAGGAAGTAAATGCTGGAGGCAAAGTAACAACGTGTGCCCTTGCAAACGCTCCAGTTAAAGATCCTTTACTACTTAGAGCTTAGCGCTTCTACTAAAACTCATGAACCTGTAAGTTTTGTGAAAGTGACTAGCTATATCAGACTGAGGGAAATGATGATGCTAAAATTGATGTGTAGCCTTTGGCTTTCTGAGCGGCTTACCGTCTTTTAAGTCATTTTGAAGCCTATTTGGGTGACTTCCAATAGTATGTGGAGAAAATCTGTTAATATTCCTGCTTGAAAAATATCCCATTTAAAGAAAGAGGAGCTGATCTAGGATGTAAAGTAAGTGCATGCTGTGCTAGGATTCTTGACCTGGTTTCTGGGTACCATTTGATTTCTTTCAATTGCAATACTAAGCATCCTATGGGATGACAAAACAAGTCTTCCAGGCAGTGTACCACCTAGTTTTGTTCTGAACTTAGGTCCTTAGCTTAAAACTGATCTGACTATGTGGTTTGGATACCTGAAACTCCAAGAAGGGCATCTAAGCATTAATGAAAGCTGGTATCTTCTGTAACCATGCATGTGCCACTGTGAGTAGCAGGGAATGAGGGTTTTTTTGGCAACTTTCTGAGTGTTTATGTGACTGGAGTTCTCCAGATACAAAGTTAATATGTATAAGGCTAGTTTTAAGCTGTCAGGGTACTGCTGCTTGTGCCTCATCTCTCTGGCACTCTGTTTTCTGCTGGAGCCCCCACCCATAAAGACATTTAGCATTCTAACTGTAGATGTTTGATGGAAGGTTGCCTTTATGCTGAAAGTTATGAAGTGCTGATGTTCAGCTGTGTAGCTTAAGTGGAGGTAATCATTTGTGAAGGGAGAGTTTCAGAATAGTTAGGATTTCAATTATGCTGATGAAAGCCAATACTGGGATTGTGTGTGGAGTATGTAAACATTGTCCAGGCTATTTTGTGTTCCCTTCTAGATCTGCTGGAGTGGGTCCAGAGGAGGACCACGAAGGTGATTAGAGGGCTGGAGCACCTCTGCTATGAAGAAAGGCTGAGGGAGCTGGGGTTATTCAGCTTAGAGAAGAGAAGGCTCCAGAGTGACCTAGTAGTGCCCTTCCAGTACATGAAAGGGGCCTACAGGAAAGCTTTTTATAATGGCCTGTAGTGACACGGGGCAATGGCCTGAAACTGCAAGAGCATAGATTTAGGTTAGATATAAGGAAGAAATTCTTCACTGTGAGAGTGGTGAAGCACTGGAACAGGTTGCCCAAAGAGGTTGTAGATGACCCATCCCTGGAAGGGTTGAAGGCCAGGCTGGGGGGCTTTGAGCAACCTGGTCCAATGGGAGAGAGGTGTCCCTGCCCACAGCAGGGGGCTTGGAACTAGGTGATCTTCAAGGTCCCTTCCAACCTTAACCATTCTATGATTCTGTGAATAGCCGAAGATGATGGTTAGGGGATCGGCAAAACTCTCTAGCTGTTCTTGGTGGGATGCTCTGTTCCCTCCTGTAAAGATGACTATTCTTTTTGTAAGAATATGTAGGTGAAAGTGCTGTTAAACAGAAAAACATGCTATAAATGTGGCATGCAACTCATATGCCTTCTGGCTGTTGGTATGCACTTTAAAAAGTTGAGTTGCATGCGCTATTTGCAATTGTTGAATATTTTCTATTTGCAGTGTTGGTAGCCTTATATGAAGAGCCAGAGAAACCAAGTAGTGCACTCGAGTATCCTTTTTATCTTCTGTGAATTGTTCATAGAGTCTTCCCATGAAACAGTGGTACTGCTTATGACTTGTAGGTGAACCGTAGGGGCTCATTTGGGATACTTACATGGCTTTTATGGATGTATTTTAGCTAACAGATGCATTCTTACAACCTAACAAAGTCTGACAGCATACAAGAAGACTGTGTGTATCAGTATGCCAGCAGTTATGAAGTTAAGCTATAGGTAACTACAGAGTGTCATAGACCTGCAATGTTAGATTTGAATACTTATGATATTTGGGGCTTCTAAAGTCAACTTCTTCATGCTTCCTTTTTATTTCTTTTTAATAATACAAGAAGCGGGGAAAAGTCTTTTGTTTCTTGCTGATTTTAAGCAGCCTTCCTTTTTGGTTTTTGCTTTTGGTTATTCCCTTAAACTCTTCAAAACTTCTACATTTAAGAGAGAAGAGGAAGGTGTAGTAAAACACAAAAATGTCCTCTGTGTGTGCTGATGTCTTGGGGTTTGTGTTTTGTGATTTTGTTTGGGTTTGTTTTTTGGGGTGTTTTTTTTTTAAGGAGTATATAAATTAGCTTGAAAATTTTTTTTATTTTTTTGTAATTTCATCTTGTAGGATGGAAAGCACTATAGTAGTCTAAAGTGGTTTAATGCAATTTAGGTCACGTGTATTACAGCACTAATGTCATCATAAGTATTGAAACTAAAATGCAGTTATGCTATCGAACTGAAGAAATACTTAACATCTAAATATCAGCTTTTTGAAGCATCATCTGGGAGCTTCAGCTCCTGAGAATCCAGAAATAGAGGCACTTCGCTTGGAAGTGGCAGAAATGAAAGAAAAATATGAAGCTGTGTTGGAAGAAAATAAAAATCTGAAATCCAAGGTAAAAGTCTACTTAGTCTTCCTGTGTAGTTCTGTATTATGTAACAAGGAGAATACTTTAATACTTATAGTACAGCTAACTTTCTTCCATTGCAGTAACTGGTAAATGTTGTAGCTTTGTTTAGCCTTGTGGCTGAGGGATGTTGATACAATTAATTGAAGTAAAGATTTTAATTTTTATGGGACACCTTAGATTCTAACATACAATAATATTGCTAAACTCGGGATTTTATTTAGTGAATGTGTATGTTATTGAGGCTAATTCTGTGTCTTTGCTCAGTCCTGTCTGGATGTGTTTGTCTGATACCATGTAGCTCATCCTTTCACAGGAGTTTTGAAGAAGAAAAAAAGCTAATGTATCTATCAAAAAGGCTTTCAAAAAGCAAACCAAAGGGGAAATATTATACGTTCCTTTGTGTGTCCTGGTGCAGACTTGCACGTGGCAGGATGTTACCCGTGGAGGCACCTCTATTGACAGGGAACAGTACTCTGCACTTTTCAGCTAAAATAACCCTGGTATTCCTCTGTCTGCAACAGTGGAACTGAAGTGCTAGCTAAGGTAGAGCCATTGTTTAATGGGTTTATGGGCTGTCTGCAACAGCTGTGGGATGTGCACAACCTCTCCTTATGACAGGGCACTGACTGTAAACCTAACACTGCTGGAGGAAACCTTTGAGAGCCTTAATAAGCTAGTAGCTTATGTGCTGCTACAGTTTTTCACGCATTTGTTGGAAGAGGATGGCTGTTGTTATATGTGAACATCCCTATGTTGTTTTTTTGGGGAGGGCTTTATTTGTTGTTTTTTATTTGTGGGTTTGGTGGTGGTTTTTTTAATGGGAGACAACCAGATCAAGAATCCCTAGTTTTAGGAGAAAGAATTCTTGGGCATTGCCACTTTGTATTTCTTGTCTGGAGTGCTTTCTTGCTGTCCTAGTAATTCTCTTCCTTCTCTGTTACCCACTGTGAGTCCTTACAACTACATTTGTTATTTCTTACTAGGAAATAGGGCAAAGAACAGAATTTTAGGGGGAGTAGCAATAGACGAGTAGTTTGCTCGGCGTAGCTGACTTAAAAACGCAACCAATAGTAAGTAGACATGTGAAAACTGAGTAACCTGGGTCTTTGTTTAAAGAAATCTTTTGAAGAAAGCAACACTGGTCTTGGGAAAGTAAGCCTTTCCATAACTATGGGTTTATTTGTGCTTTCACCTTCTTCAGCCTTGAAATAACTCTCCCTTTTTGTGTTTGCAGTATTAATGTTTCTGTGTTTTCCCTTTCTTTCCCCTACCATCATCTACCTGTCATTCTCATGTACTGTAGAAGTTCATGTGGACAGAATGCAGGGTGAACACTTCCATTTAGCTCTGGGGTGTTGTGGGGTTTTTTTTAGCAGTCCTTTAACATAAAATGCATGTCTCTAACCATGCATTTATAGGTAACTGGAATCATGTTTTACAAATAGGTGATCTTCTGTTGCATTCATCTGTGAAGTTCTGTTCTTTTCCTTACCTGACATTCTGACCAAAAATTGTATTTGGATGAGGCAGGAGGCAGAAAGTCAATAGTTAGGACCTTTGTGGAAAAGAGAATGGACTTTCGGTTGTGAACTGGCCATCTTCTGTGGTAAAATCTACAAGAACGACCGAATGCTATTTTAGTGGTGCTTGTTAGTGACGTAGTGATTTCTGTAGTGTTGCTATGAGGAATGCGTGAGTATATCAATTTTCATGTGCTTTGTTTATTTTTAACCTAATGTGCAGTTTGCAGGACAGGGAAAGGGTATTAACTGGGGAAACTGGACTGGCATGTTTCAGAGACTCAGTCCTAATGCTTGAACTGTTTTATACTGGTTTTGAAGCTTGAGCTTATCTTTAATGTAACTGAGGTCAAGTAAGCACCTTCATATGTTTCTTTGGAAATAACTTTACAAGTAAAAGTAATACTTTAGTGCATAGTTGCCTAGACCGTACTCTCCACAAGGCATAATGAAAGCCGGAATGACTACAGGGAACATTAGTTTGGGTACTGTTGCAATGAGAATGACCCTTTCATGTAATTGTATTTCAGTGAAATCAAACTTACAAGGTACTGAGCATTATCAGCTGCTATTTGAGATGAAAAGTACCTAGACCAAAAAACAGGTGAAAATTTAGGGCAAGGCCTATATGCTAGAAAAGCCTCCTTGTTGTAGCTGCATGATTATACAATGTGACAAACTGGTATTTTGAGGGAGGGTTTGCTCTGTTGCCTGAATTGGAAATGGACTTGCATCTCTGAAGGGTTAAAATGCACAAAGTGAATGGAACACTTCCAGACCAATCATTTCTTAATGTAGAAGGTGTCTCTGAAATGTTACAGCTAACTGAATTCCTCTCTTTAAATCCACAGCTGGCTCAATATGAACCACCTCAAGATGAGAAGCATGGTGAATAACAGTAGTTTCTCCTTTAATGCCTTGACTTAATAAAGGGATTCCTGAGAACTGCAGTTTGTTGGTTGGTTTGTGTTTTTCAATGGGTTTTGTGTTTTGTTGTGTTTTTGTGTGTGTGTGTGCACTCTGCGTGCATATTTTGTTACCTCACCACTTTAAAGAGAGAAAAAATGCAGTATTATGAGTATACAGCTAAATTTGTGCAGCTGCAGCAGCAACTTATGAGCTTAAGCATACTGGACAACTTTCTTGCTTCCTGTGTTTTAAGAAAACGTCATAGATATTAACTTGCAGATAACTGTGGCCGCCAACAAATTTTGCATCGTGGTTGGTGGTCCCGTTAACTGGAAGAGATGACATGACACAGGTAGACCAACTGTAAACTGAAGAGGGGCCTTCTGGGGTGTGTTCTAAGTTGGTGCTCAGCACTGAGGTTAGGCTGTAGCCTCTCCTTAGGATGTATCCAGATCTCTAGATAACTGTCTGCGCAAAGGGAGCAAGTATAGTTAGGTTAAGTGATGAATGTAGCACTATGTTGGAGATGCGCTACCTAGTGAAGTACCTGTTCCCATGCAGTTCATGTCTCTGATCCTGTTCCAGAAACTGAGCATTGGAGAGTTGATCCAGATACTGCCTGGACAGTTCTGAACAGAATACAAAACTATTATTTGTAGCAGATTACTTGTGTAATTAGAGTGGCACATGTAAGATCACAGTGTGGAGAGTTCTGGTTTGATTCCTCTAATGGAGAAAAGAAAATCTACGCAGGACAGAAAATCTGTGAGGGGGGTGTGCATGACTTCTGATTTCCACTTCTGCCTCTGTGTTCTGTGGCCCCTGTTTACCTGAATCACCTTCACATTTCTCTTGAAATGCAATATGGGCTTGTATGGAGAAGAAAAGATACACCTGAAAGAGCTACACTTGTCTCCTGTCCTAAAACTGGGTACTCTAAAGGCAACTGATAATGGGAAAAACAAAGGGGAGGGGGGAGTGTGGTTGTTTTCTTAGTATATTAGATCAGCTGGCTATCAGTTTAACTTCTTCATTTCTAGGATAGGTTTTGCAGCTTGCCTTACAGGTGTGGTAGGACAGATCAGAGCTTTTGCTAAAGGCAATGTATGATCTGAAATCAAGGGCTAATGAATGCAGTGGCTGGTACCTATTAATGATGCTAAGTGACCAGAAGAGAGGTAAATGAAGGGAAAATACTGTGTTAAATCTGTAAAACAACAACAAAAATTTGCCCTGAACAAACAAACAAACAAAAACTGAAGAAAAAACTCAAATGGAAAAAATGCCCTACCCTCTGCAACAAAGGAAAGAATAAAGCTTGCTTGTAAGCTGAAACATACACTTGGCATGAAGTTGCAGCATGTAGAAAGAGGGAGAGGATATTGGAACTACATCGTATGACCGAACAGGTGCTGCACCTGGCGTGGCTGGAGGGAGACTGAAACAAACGCTGCGTGGGGCGAGTCTGGCCAAGGAAGCGGCAGGCGGGTAAGGTGCTCAGTCGAGGGATGCCAGGTGTGAGGGCAGTGGTGCACGCCTTCACTTTGCATGACTAGTCGCTTCCTTCTAAAAGCAGCTTGGTCTTGCAAGCTTGAAATGAGGACGGCAGCGGAAAAAGGAAATTATGCCGGTAGAGAGTTAGTGACTATTAACGAACGTGAAGTACCTGGCTTCGCAGGTAACGTTCGCTTCGCGAGGGCGGTGGCCTCAGCGCAA
>NW_009727958.1:19557-22227 GCF_000703405.1 Apaloderma vittatum | reverse complement strand
GAATTGTTCTATGATTCTTTGATTCTATGAAAATAAATGCTTGTGTGGTTGATAAGCAGAGACAACCACCATATACATTAAAGGGAATTTTTAAGTACTTGTCGCATTTGATGAGCAGCTTCTATATGATCAGACATGGAACGCTGGTTATAGTGTCATGTGTCAAAAGCAGCAGCACAAGTTAGTCTGCTCCCTATAGAGGTACCTGGAGGATATTTTGTAATAGAGAAAAGTAATCTTGGTAATTTAGTTGTCACTTCTGGCCTGAAATTCCAAAGTTTGTGTTGATGGAACCTGCTTGAAAACCAGTGGGAATAGGAGGTAACCAAGAAAGTCTATTCGCGTCTCCTGGGGAAGGCTCCTTTCAGCCTTTGCTGGGCTTTGGGTCGGCTTCCCGGTGCTCCAGCAGGGGTCTGGCTGCGGTGTACGCTGGAGGGGTGTGTGGGCAGGCAGCGCGGCACCTTTTGGTACGTTCCTGCCTCTCTACAAACGGTAACGCAGCAAGGACTCTCACTCAGCCTGCCCTGGGCCTTGTAGCACATGGAGCCCTGCTGAAATCGGTCTGACAAGATTTGCTCCCGTGTTGAGTTAGTATCAGCCCTCATTTTAAAATAGGAATCACATGTGAATATTGCAGGGTTTAGACTAGGAATTTGGCTTTATTTTGGAGTCATAAGTGATAATACCCTCTGAACTTTACAAATAATGAGCGATGGAAGAAAATGGCCCTATGAAATAAAGTCCTTCACCCTTCTTGCTGAGAGGCAGCACAGGTCAGAGCACATTAGCCTGCGCTGAGCTCTGCAGAATAGTTTTTGACGTGGATATGTCTACTCTGAATAAATGGTAACAGTTAAAAGGAAGCCGAACAAAGGATCAACAATTGCATATTGTTGTGGATTAATCAGACACTATAAGGAGGAGACAAAACAACATTTTCCACATTGAGAGATATCGTAGGCAATTTGTAATCTAAATGATGTTAAAAAGTTAGAAGAAGTTTCTATTGCTTCATCTTCGGAGCCACTCTGCTTGTGCATATTCTTAAAATCACATTTTTTGGGTTTGGATTTTTTCTTGGCACTTTGCCTGCACCCTGGATGGAAGTGTCATACAGCAAGCAGGGAGAAATGCCTTTTCATAAGTGTACACCCTGAACACTTTCTGTAATCTCATTTATTTTCTTGCTGCATCAGCTACTCCTGTTTGGGAGAGGGAATGAAGAGGTGGGTAAACAATTTTTGCTAGAAACAGATTCTTTTACATGTGTCTTCTGCTGCTAGCCCCTTGTCTCTTCCTTCTCAAACTGTAATCAAAGGGGCAGAAGGTTTCTGCATCTAGAAAATATTTGTATAAATCTTTATCCAAATCTGCTATAGAGACAACTTTAAACGTTGAACCACTCTGGAAAATGTCTGTCATAATTGTTAATGAATTGCGAGTATTCCCTATTTAAGGTCTATTTCTGAAGAGCAGTGTCCACAGCAATTGCTCACTCAGGGATAAAATATAAGATCATGGACCTTGAAAAAGTATGCCTGCACCTACTTTTTTATGTTGCTGGAAAAATGTGTGTTTCATGGGCTGGTTTTGCTAGGAACATCAGTTGTATGAAAATCTGAGGTAAAATTACGGAAGGGGATTACAGTGATGAAGGCCCAAAGAGGTTAAGAGTGCAACCAATTAAAAGTTTTTCTCCAGATTCTTTTCATTGAAAAGTGCTGCTTTTGACATAAACCAGACACTTGGAATATCTTATTACAAACAAAATTGCACAATATAATGTCAGTGTTAACAGCAAGGGATAAAAATACGGTCCAGATAAAAATAGAAAAATCTTAAAACAGTATTAAGTCATGTATTTGACCCTAAAGTATGTAAGGGACAAGCCAGAGCAATGTCTGAACCATTAGTGATGGTTTTCAGGAGTTCATGGAGGACTGGGGAGGTCTCAGAGGACTTGAGATGGGCAAGGGAGAGGCATGAGAGGAGGAGAACGTATGTGGAATCACACATTGATTAATGGGATCTTCATTTCCCAGGCTGATACAGGAAGAATTGGCTAAAAATCAGTCTATAAGAACCTGGAGAACTGTAACAGCGTTCTTAAAAAGTTGGAGTCATCAAAACCAGACTATGTCAAGCCAATCTGATTTCAGTTTTTGCGGCAGTAATTGGCCTAATTGGAAGGGGATGTTGCAAAGCGTACTTGAGTCAAGATACGCAGTAAGGTCCCACGTGGCGTCCTTGTGAGCAGTACAGGAGAGGTGGTGTAGAGGAACTGAAGTACAAGGGTGATGTGTAATTGGTTTGATAAACTACTTGAGTGTGAGTTTTCATAATCCCCTGGTAAACTGAGAGGACATGTCAGGCAGGGTGCTACAGATGGAATAATCCCATTAGCACCAGGGAAAATGGAACAAGTTTCTCTGAAGTCTTTGGAGGAAAGAAGGCTGGGAAGGATTGCAAACATCTTGCTTTTTTGAGATTTTTAGTGAATGCTGTCATAGCTCTTCATAGCACTGAGTTAAACAGGGTTTTGAAATCACAACATGCTTTTTTAAAAAAAAAAATCTTACACAGCATAGTCAGGAGAGCCTAGATGCAGCTTTCTTTTTCTGAGACCTGTTCGCATCAAAGAAACAGTGGAGATTTAGGATGGTCTGTGAG